>NC_134354.1:628144342-628299342 GCF_048569485.1 Anomaloglossus baeobatrachus
TCCGTCTCTACTACAATATACATCTAGTGTTTGTGCTCTATGGGCATTGGTCTAATTTGTAGACTCAGACAGTTCTAGTTTCAGTCCCTGATAACTGAGGACTTAATTATTGCCTTATTTTCTGACCGATTTTTGGCACAATTTATCTTCACAATTATTTTGGTGATGGGTTGAACCTCTGGTAAATACTCTTCTAGGGTAAGGTATGGAACAGCCGACGAGGAGCGGGGGGCACCCTAAACATTATGGTGCAACTCCGCTGGTAGGCATGTGACAGTGAGAGCTAATTGACAGACATAGTGCCCCTGATTATCAATATAATGTTTGTAAGTATCGGTGAACACTATCACCCCTTTCACCACTTTTATTGTACCCTATCTTATGTTTCGCACCTCACCCCCTTCTCTTGACTACGGTGTGATAGCATAATATTGATGGTTGTAAGGTATACCGTTATAACTAATAGAAATAAAGTATTGGGGGGATTTTTTCTTTTGGTCTGTAAAATACGCAGCCCAGTAAGTTACATATCACTGATATCCGGGTCTGTTTCTATATTCTGCTGTTCTCCGATAAGATGGCAAAAACTTGGTGTCAGATCCGCTTTAATATTAAAGTCCTATTTTTCTTTACTGCGCTCTACAAAGATTAACTTATAGGCCACTCAAAATCACAGCGCTGCAATAATATCTGACCATGATTCACATAAATCATTGTCCTTGTTTGTTTCTTCACAGTGCAATCTGAACTGCCACATTACTAATGTCAGTCCTTATACTCCAATCAGTGGCGCTGGTTCATGTAAATCCACCTTTGCTTTTGCCTTTAGAACTGTCTAGTAATCTCAAATTAATTGTAACAAATGTAATTAACATTCTCCCAAGCGATTGCACTGTGAACTGTCCTAATGGGTTTTCGATTGCAGAACAGCCGGTTGGCATTTGATGCCCCATGAAAGTTTGTTTTCCACCTCTCGGCATGAGAAATGTAAGATTGGAAAAAATTCTCAATTGATTCTAAACTCATTATTGCAATTTGGGCTGTTTTTATCATGGTTGTCACAAAGGAGAGGTAGCACACAAGAATGACCTTGTATATCATTTTTTTGACAGATATCGTTTGCTCTTTGACATACAGTATAATATAATACTGCACCAGTCCCTTTATAGTGTCAAAACCTTATGCTTGATGATCCCATTAGGGTACATGCTCACGATTACTGTTTGCAGCATTTTGGATGCATGTGTTTCAGCTGCGTCCAAAACGCTGCATCGTACAGTACAAGCATAGTGGATGCGATTTCTAGAAATTCCATGGCCACTGTGTGTGTTCGACCTGCAGCAGAAACTGACCTGCGGTGTGGCTTTCCTGCCTCAGCATGTCATTTCTTTGCTGCGGAGTCTCAAATATCCTCCGTAGGGAGAACACAAGCAAAAGACTGCAGCACCCCGAACCCTTATTGTGGGCACAGGCAGCTGCAGTCTCCTGCTTTCACCTGTGGAGGAGACTCGTGGCCCCGCATGTCAGGTACCGCCATTACCAGAATGCAGTGAGTCCTGACCGTGGGCATGTACCCGGGGTGCAAGACCACGATTAGGACCCGCTGCATCCTAGACACGGCAGGACCTGACCTGCGGGGTTGCAAGTCTCCTCCGCAGGAGACTGCAGCTGCCCATGCCAACGATCAGTGTTTGGAGAGCTACGGTCTCTCACTTTTGTACTACCTACAGAGGATGCTTGTGACTCCATGGGCTCTTGTCCACTTGCGATTTTCCTGTGCAAGTGCGATCCGATAAAAAAATCAGATTGCACTCGCACCAGTGTTAATCTATGAGGCCGTGTCCTCTTGCTTAATTTTTAACGGCACGACTCGTGCTCTCTGTGAAATCGCAGCATGCTGCGTTTTGCACCGAGTCTCAGTTCTCGCATCCCCATGCAAGCCTATTGGAGCGAGAAAAAAAAACGCAAAACGGATGGCATATGCATTTCATACACATGTCACACGGATCCTTGGTGAGAAAAATCTACAGACTCTCATAGCACTCGCATGTCATATGGATGCTAGGTGAGAAAAAAAACGCACACCATACGCAGGACACTCGACTCGCTTTTATGGGCGAGTATCGCAGAGATTTTTCAATCGCAATTGGACAAGAGCCCCACAGCAAAAAATTGACTTCATTCGGCTCAGGAAAGCTGTACAGCAAGTCAGTTTTTACTGCAGGCCGTACACGCACAGGAGATATGGGATTTCTAGAAATCCCATCCACTGTGCTTGTACTGTACAACGCAGCAATTTGGACGCAGCTGAAACACGCTGCATCCAAAACACTGCAAACACTGATCGTGGGCACGCAGCCTTATAGTTAATTAGATCCATAATGGATGTATTTACCATTGAATAAGCTGTTTAGTGACACATACTTCTTGTGTTCGAGGGAAGTGAACAGGTCACAGCTTTGTTTTATTTATTTTACTTTGGATCTTCTTTTGCATCTCTGCCACCACCTCTTCTTTCTTCTTTTCCACCTCTTTCTCCTCTTCTCGTGCATTTGCCTTCTTTACTTTTTCCATTAGTTATTTTTCCCTAATTAAGGATTTTTCTAATAATCTGTGAAGCCATTAGGCTGTGTCCGCACTTTGCGTTTCAGGTGCTTTTCTGCAGCGTTTTGAACTGCAGCTTTTTCATGCCAAAATGCATGCGTTTTGATTTTCCTGCAAAGTCTATGGTAAAAGTGGATTTCTTGTCCGCACTTTGCAGTGCAAAACGCTGCGTTTAATTTGCATAATTTTGGGCAAAAACTCTGTATTCAAGGAAGCAGCATGTCAATTGTTTTTGCCATTTGGGCTGCGTTTTGCTAACATTGAAGTCAATGAGAAGTTGTAAAAAGCAAGAAACATCAAAATTCCAGCGTTTTACATGCTTATTAGCTGCAGAAAACATGCGTTTTCGACTACATAAACGCATGCGTTTCTGACATCAAAATAATGGAATGAGATGTCCCTTTACACACACGCATAGTCCGACAATTAAATTAATGAAAAATATTAATTTATTGGAATTATAGCGATAAATAGTATAAAACCGCTATAATTATATTAAATATAACTATTTTCGTTATGATTTAAATATTTTTTTTTCATTTTTTTTTCCCTTTTTTCATAGTGTTTGTATGTCAAAACTTTATTTAGTAGTGTCTTTGTAATCAAAATGCATCTGGCTTTAAGCAATGGAAACGCAGGTAAAAAAGCGCTTAAAACGCAGTAAAAACACACACGTATTTACCGCAATTTTGTGGTCAAAAGCAACTTTGGCAAAAGCAATTTCTGCCAGAGGATGCGTTTAGAACTGCAACTAGGACGACGCAAAATGCGGACACAGCCTTAGAGATGTAGACAACTGCTACTTGTACTTGTTACTTAGTATTACAGAGGTACAGTGATGTGTAGAAGTGTTTGACCCCTTCCTGATTTCTTATTCTTTTACATGTTTGTCACACTTAAGTGTTTCAGATCACCAAACAAATTTAAATATTAGACAAAGATAACACAAGTAAACACAAGGTATATATTTTCAAGGGAATAAGGAATCCAAACCTACAGGGCCCTGTGTGAAAAAGTGATTGCCAATTGTGGTTTATCACATATTTGGGAAGCTGAGATAAATTTCCCTAGCCACGCCCAGGAATGATTACTGCCACACATGTTCTCAATCAAGAAATCACTTAAATAGGACCTGCCTGACAAAGTGAAGTAGACCAGAAGATCCTCTAAAGCTAGATATCCTGTTGCGATCCAAAGAGATTCAGGAACAAATGACAAACAAAGTGAGGCTGGGGCCACACAGGGATTACTGTGATTCCCTCGCATGACACTCTGCTTACACTGGCAGTACAGGAGTGCCGAGTGTCATGCGAGTGTCCCTGCGACTGAGCTCCGACATTGCGAGCGGACCTCGGCTGTGGGGGGACGCGCCGGCACTGAGGAGGGGAGGGAGTGATTTATCTCCTTCTCTCCTCCGTAGCTGGCTATTGCCATTCTCGCCCTGCACTCACGGTACACCGGTCTACCGCGACTGCAGTGCGATTTTTCTCTCTCCCCATACACTTGAATGGGTGCAAGAGAAAGCGTCTCGCATTACAATCGCAGCATGCTGCGATTATTTTCTCGGTCCGATTAGGGCTGAGAAAATAATCGCTCATGTGCGCTGACACACAGGCTAATATTGGTCTGAGTGGAATGCGATTTTTATTTTTATTTTTTTTTTATCGCACTCCCATCGCACAGATTTTCATGCCATGTGGCTTAGGCCTAATTGAGATCTATCAGTCTGAAAAATGCTATAAAGCCATTTCTAAAGCAAAGTAATGATTGGATGTAGTATACACCAAAAAAAAAAAAAGGGAAAAACCCGGAAGGGATCTGTTTATGGCTGGCTGCATGTGCGTGGAAATCCGAACTATCTAATTACTAACTTCTATTGGGGTTGATTAAAGTCCGGGTCTCAAACCGAACTTTATCTAAAGTCCAGTTAATTCCACCGAACCGAACTTTAACAGCTTTGCTCATATCTTAATTGTGAATCCTTTTGGGGACATCTATATTTCACTACAAACTAAGGCAGGGGTGTCAAATTATGCCAAGTAAACGGGACACACATGAAAAAATTGAAGTACACGGGCCGCATTGCTTTTCGGGTCAATTTTTGATTCTGCTGATTATTGCTTCTCAAAAAACACTGCATAAACTGACCTGCGAGGCATTTTTTAAATCCACAACATATTAATTTCTCTTGCGGATATACTGAGTTTTATGTGTGGATTTTCTCCATAAAATTGCATTGGATGCAAAAAATAAATGCATATTGTATGTAAAAAAGAAGCTGCATTTTACAGTACCTGCAAAAGCTATGAGATTAGAGAAATATCATGCAGGTGTTTCTTTATTTTTTTTTTCTGACTAAATTTGAACACTGCAGCATTTTTTATAATCTCCATAGAAAGGAATGAGTGCAAAAAACAGAGCAGACATTTGTGCTTCACTTTTTTGCAGCATTTTTGATTAATTCAACTAACTTTAATAACGTACTATAAACAAATTGCACATGTAACTGTCACATTGTGACACTGGGATAGTGAAGGTCAGGGACTCCTATACTGTCCCTCACGGTAGGGAACCCTAGACTATCCCTGTCCTCTCGAATACCCATGATAGGGGAGATGCTGGAGTCCCGTGCCTTGCTATACTCCTTAGTAAAGCTAATTTATTCCGAAAGGGGCAGGAGTGTGATGGAAACATCGATAAGACAGACAGGGATAACAGAAAGTCAGTCACGCTTCACCCTAAGGAATAAACAGTAAGAAACTAAAGAGAAAAGTAAGTGAAGTAATGCAGCAACAAAAAGACAAGGGTTAACACCACAACCACATACAACAATAATATAACAACCACTAGTAAAGCTGGATTAATGCACCTCTCTTGGCAAGTGTAGTCAAGTTATAACTGGCATAGTACTAGCGTCCAGCTAGCATATATAGGAGCGGAGTGATTATGACTGGCTCTCCCATAGCATGTGCGTAAAGAAGATTAACAAGCAATGCAGCAGAAATTAACTGCCTATGAACTACAGGTCTGTGAGTCGACGTCTAAGTCACTCTGTGCTGATCAGAGAAGTTAAGCTACTTTCACACATCACTTTTTTTTGCATCAGTCACAATCTGTTTTGTGACTGATGCGACGTATACGTCGCAGATTGTGGTAAAACTGATGCCACGAATCCTGTTAAAAAAACAAACTGATCCGTAATACCATTTTTTCCTGACCAGCAGTGATTTTACAATACTTCTGGGCATGCTCGGTTATAAAAAACGGAATCTGAAGACTGACCCGTCATTTGACGGATCCTGCGCCCATAGGCTTCCATTACAACAAACACTGGATCCGTCGCAGGCTGTTTTTTTCGATGCACACAAAAAACGTTACTGTGGATGTTGTTTCCGTCACATTTGTTGACGATCCGTTGTATGACGGATGTAACGAGGCCATCTGTCGCAATCCGTCGCTAATACAAGTCGATGAGAAAAAAACGGATACAGCGCTGGATCCGTTTTTTTCACATTTCGACGGATTGTGACTGATGGCAAAAAACGGATGTGTGAAAGGGGCCTTAGTAGGCAGAGTGCAATAATCTAAAGTTTTGATCCTGTTGCCGCCATGACAGTCGGCGATGCCTGCAAAAACCTCCTTGTGACAGTAACCCGCTTTGACAAAAACAGCATTTTTATTACTCGAGTAAAGGTTTTAACTTTAGAAAAAGCGTCTGAATATAGCTTTTTTTTTTTTTTTTTTTTGCAGCATAACACAATGCATGATGTTCATGCTTTTTTAAATCAATTTAATGGGTAAAAAAAACCCTGAAAGAATTGCCATGCTGTTATAAGAAAAATTATCGGAGCTCTAAAATTCAAAGAGAAAACGTGTGAATGAGATATTAGAACTCTTATTTATTTTGCTGCTACTTTAAGACGTTACGTTTTTTCTACATGGAAACACGCACTGAGAAAACACCGCAAAAAAGCTGTGTGAACAGACCCTTATGCTGAAGTACAGTAGTTGCAGATGGAGAGAATTTTTCGTGCACTTTTGGTCATTTCTGTCCTAGTAATCTGGTCTTGGAGTTTTGATGAATACTTGCATACAATACCTGCGAGGGAGACTAGGCCTTGTTTTCAGACACATTGATACCATTATATACAGTGGCGTAGCCCTAAATAGTAATTCATCTTGCAGTAGTTGAACAAATAAGTGCAGTTTCACTTAAGCCCCACTTTATAGGAACCCTAAACGTCCTTGGGTTTTATACATCTGAAATATAGGTGTTAAGCAAATAACAAAAGCTGCAACTGGAAGAATATGATGGACTATTTCAGCGTACTATACAATGTAGAATATTCTTCAATTAAGCTGTTTGGATTTGTGCCATGAGAACACAAAACACATGGAGCTAATATTTAATCCATTTATTCTCATGAGCTCATTCCATTAAATACATTTTCACTAACCTCATTAAAGAATAGAGAAAAGGAAGATCCTGGGAGCTTGACTTCCAGAACACTCTGTTCTGCTTTATTTATTTCACTAAATAATGCAATTTTTTTTTACATAAATGTTTCCATCTATTTTTTAAAAAAACTTTCCTAGTGCAGCTACTTCATATACTCTGTGTAGAAATTTACATATGCAAGAGAACCAAGAGTTTTTGTGTGCAAATTAAACAAATTTTATTAGATACAGAAGGTGAATAACCATAAAATCACATAAAATCCATTGTTTACAGAACCCAGAGCTGGGATACATGCCATATCAGGGCTCAATTTCAGACAACAATAATATAGTAATGCACCCAATCCGGTGCATATTGTTGAGTGCACTTTAAACAGTATCAGCCTGTCAGAAATGTTACCCCTCAAAGCCCCATCATATCGCGGCAATTGCCATGCTATCTTCGGTATATCTACCAGTTAGTGGTGGGGTGGTATGGCCCAGCCTGGTCACAGGAACAACCTCACAACGGCGACGTACGTTTCGAACAACGATATATTAAAATCTTCATCAGGATAGAGGTATTCTAACCATCTATCCCAGAGCCCCGGTTTTAAATGAGCGCGCTATGAGACCGGCCCGGAAGTTCGCACACGGCGCATGCGCCGGCTCACAGGCAAGTCCCGCGAGACCATCGCCGTCACGTCATAATCGCGCATGCGCGGGAGCGTGGACGCGTCTCCATGGCTCTCGCGCAGACACAAGACGATTTGGCCGCAGCAATAAAAAATAAAGCTCCGCATTAGGGTCAGGGAGCACGTCAGAGACATTGCTGCGGCCAAATCAGAGGTAGACCCAAGTGTTTTAAAAACATTACCGCGACATTTCAGATTTCACCACTCCTGTGACCCCTCCAAACTTAAAATCAGAGTCATTGATGCCATAGTGGGAGGAATCAGGGGTGGTGACCTCAGGAAACGTCTAGCACAATGCGAGACGAAGTGGATTGTGACCTTGGACACTCTGGTCCCTAGAGGTCTCAATGAGGCCGTCAGTTATTCACCCTTCCTGTAATACCATTTAGGAAATACATATGAGGACACGTGCTCACATATATATGAGAGTATACACAGCCCTGTGGATGAATTCTGCAGGGATAGAGAATTTGTAGATATCTCCTTTGTCTCACTTATTGATTGTGATACCACCATTCTTCTTCCTAACCACCTATAATATTATCATTTTTAATAATTTTTTAATATGTACCCTTCTGTCCATCTGTCCCAGTGTTTTCATTCATACTCTTTGGGATTGCAGGATAATTTGATAAAAAACTACCATTGGTGGAAGTGTGACAGGATATCCACATGGACTATTAAAGATGAAAAAGGATGTTCCTTGCGGAATATAATACAACTAACGTTATTATGTCTGCCACTCTCTGCAATTGTGGACTCTATGTACCTGCAACATGACACTTGTATTTGCTGTTACGCTTCTGGCGAGTTCCGGTGGTTCCTGTGCGCGTGCGCCGGCTCACATGCTCGTCTCTGCCTGATCGCCGCCGTCTCGTGTCTGCGCGGGAGCCATGGGAACGCATCCACGCTCCCGCGCATGCGCGATTATGACGTGACGGCGGTGGTCTCGCGGGACTTGCCTGTGAGCCGGCGCATGCGCCGTGTGCGAACTTCCGGGCCGGTCTCATAGCGCGCTCATTTAAAACCGGGGCTCTGGGATAGATGGTTAGAATAACTCTATCCTGAAGAAGATTTTAATATATCGTTGTTCGAAACGTACGTCGCCGTTGTGAGGTTGTTCCTGTGACCAGGCTGGGCCATACCACCCCACCACTAACTGGTAGATATACCGACGATAGCATGGCAATTGCCGCGATATGATGGGGCTTTGAGGGGTAACATTTCTGACAGGTTGATACTGTTTAAAGTGCACTCAACAATATGCACCGGATTGGGTGCATTACTATATTATTGTTGTCTGAAATTGAGCCCTGATATGGCATGTATCCCAGCTCTGGGTTCTGTAAACAATGGATTTTATGTGATTTTATGGTTATTCACCTTCTGTATCTAATAAAATTTGTTTAATTTGCACACAAAAACTCTTGGTTCTCTTGCATATGTATCATGCTTTTGAGTTTGTGCCAATTGTGGGGGGTTTTACCATATTATCCCCACATACAACTACGTTGTGCTCTTTGGAGTGTTTTTTTAATACATCTGTGTAGAAATTGTAGCTGGTTGTATATACTATGTGGCAACTGCAATGTATGTAAGTCAATTTACAGAGAAATGTCATAGACTATTACAATTTCTAGCAAGTGATGGACTGCAGCCATCCGGCCTTGGAACCAGGGAGTGATGTCCCTGTTATATACAGAGCCTTGTCTTTGTGTATAAGGCATAGTGTTAGGCTGCTTTCACACATCGGTTTTTGCAGTGCGGCTCAATCCGGCTCAAAAACCTATGCAACGGATGCGGCGAAAAAAACTGATCCGTTGCATAAGTTTTTCCATGCGGCCCGTCCGTTTTTTGACAGATGCGGCTTGATACTGAGCATGCGCAGTGCAAAGAAACGCATCCGGCCGCCGGATGCGGTTTTTGCCGCATCCGGCGTCTATAGGCTTGCATTGTAAATCGTGCCGGATCCGGCGCGATGCGTTTTTTTTCGCTGCACAAAAAACGTACCAGGCGACGTTCCATCCGGCCGCCGCATGGGCTAAATATGCCGCATCCGGCAAAAAACGGACGCAACGAAAGACCATGCGGCACAATACGGCGCTAATGCAAGTCTATGCGGAAAAAACGCAACCGTTGGCAAAAAAACCACGGTTGCGCTTTTTCTGCAAAGCGCCGTATTGTGCCGCACTGCAAAAACTGGATGTGTGAAAGCAGCAATAGGAACGCTCGTTCACAGTAATCATTCAGTGTAAATGCAGTTTAAGAATACTCGTGTCACGATAGTCAGCCTGTTCACATTGGAAGATTATCACCAAATAAACGAGAAAAATGCTCATTCATCGGGTGAAATAATATTTTGCCCAGAGCAATAGATCATCATATTTAGTTGTGCATCATCATGTGTAAACAGGACTCGTGCTGCCAAGAAACATGACAGCATAGGTTCACTGAACGATCTATTACAGATCACTCCACGCACAATGTTTACTGTGGTCTGCCTGTGTGAACAGGCTACTAAATGACTGCCGGTCGGTAAATATTGTAGTGCCGGCATCTCTGCAGAGACGTCGACATACTCACTGGCCGGATCGCATCCTCCCCTGCACTACCCCAGCCATCCACGTGTGCTTCTGCCTCCTTCCCCTCCCAGGCCCAGTACATGCCACGCAGGGTTCCCAAGAGTGTAGCTAAGATGCGCGCACGTGCACACACTCTCCCTCCTCTTAAAGGGACGACGTGCCATATGCCGGAAATGCCTCTCTGCCTGTGTTGGCTAATGTATTTAAGGCACACTCCCATTAGGGGAGGTGCCTGCGTAACACATATAGTTAGTGTACCAGTCTTCAAGCCAGTTGTCAGGTCCCGTTATTCCTGTGTCCGTCTCCAGTACCTGCAGTGCCCACCATTCCTGTCTGTACCCGACTGTCTAATCTGCCTCAGTCACCCCACCTGTACCCGTCTATATTTGTGTCCATCACCTGCCCTCGGGGTCAGCTGCCACAGTCCCGGTCACTGCCCTGGGAGTGTTACCTGACGACTGCCTCGCGGTGGGCATTTGGTTAAGCCCCTCCAACTAAGGGGTAAACCCGTATCACCCCTGTGGTCCAGTGGGTCCACTAATCCCGCTAGCTGCTTCTACACCAGCCATGAGCCTTACAAATATATGTTTCGCAGGCGTTTAAAAGGACCCTTACTAGTCCTCTCCATTCTAGACCTCCAGTAGTACTGTATAGCCGTCATCACTGACGTCCCTGTTTACACAGCAAAGCTTGACAGATGAGTTGGAAGAATCTGGACATACTATCTTACTGCAACTGCTTTAGTGACCTCAGTCTGAAAACTAGATTTTTTTCAATATATTTTATAAGAATAGTTGCAAAAAAAAATAAATTCCTTCAGAATATTGTAGCATTTTTTTATTGCACCAAATGGAACAATGTTGTAAATGGAAAATATAATACACATTAAGTACAAGCATGTGGCAGATGTGGACAATCAAGAGCCTCTTTAAAGCACCACTCCAGCGTTTTGTTTTTTTTTGGTGTTTTTTTCCAGCGCTAGAGTGGTGCTTTAAATCTAAGTACCTCTCACTGAAGAGACGTATCACATGAAAAAACTACAGCCTGAAATGCTGCTTTTTCAAGTTTAAGTGGCTTCGTTTGTGATTCTATGGCCTGCTTTACACGTCAAAGTTTAATGCTCCATATATAAACTGCATTTTTCTGACTGGTCGCAGGTTGCACCTGTGCCAAATTTGAAAACTTCACATACAGTGAAGAGTGGCTCAAGTTTTGGCATTTTAGCTGTTTACCACACATATTCAAGATACAGATACAGTCATGGCCGAAACTGTTGGCACCATGGAAATTGTCCCAGAAAGTGAAGTATTTTTCCCAAAAGAATTATTGCAGTTACTCATTTTGTTATGCACATGTTTATTTCCTTTGTGTGTATTGGAATAATACAAAAAAAAAAAAACCTGAGGAAAAAAAAGCAAATTGAAAATAATTTCACAAAACCACCAAAATGGGCCGGACAAAAATTGTTGGCACCCTCAACTTAATATTTGGTTGCACACCCTTTGGAATAAATAACTGGAATCAGTTGCTCATCTAACCGTCAATATGATTCTTACTCCTCTCAACTGGAATTTTTGATCACTCTTCTATTGCAAACTGCTCCAGGTTCTTATATTTGATGGGTGCCTCCCCCAACAGAAATTTTAAGATTTCTCCACAGCTGTTCAGTGAGATTAAGATCCGAACTCTCCTGCAATTTGTTTCTATCCATTTCTTGGTGCTTCTTTAAGTATGTTTTGGGTCATTGTCCTGCTGGAAGGGCCTAGGACATAAACCCAGCCTTCAGGACACTGTACACTACATTGCGGCTCAAAATCCTTTGGTAATCTTCAGGTTTTATGATGTGTTGCACACAGTGAATGCACCCAGTGCAAGAGGAAGCAAAAGAACCTTAAAACCTCTTTGAACCTCCACCATATTTGATTGTAGGTACTGTGTTCTTTTCTTTTAGGCCTCATTCTGTTTACAGTAACCAAAAAGCTGTATTTTTAACTCACCTGTCCACAACACTCTTTCCC
This sequence comes from Anomaloglossus baeobatrachus, assembly GCF_048569485.1. Classification (NCBI taxonomy): domain Eukaryota; kingdom Metazoa; phylum Chordata; class Amphibia; order Anura; family Aromobatidae; genus Anomaloglossus; species Anomaloglossus baeobatrachus. The sequence goes on from NC_134354.1 coordinate 628,156,679, forward strand.
AGAGAGGATTTTGGCTTATTCATTTACATTTTGGCAAACTGCCATCTAGCTTTTTATGTCTGTGTCAGCAGTGGGGTCCTTCGGAGTTGCCTACCATAGCGTTTCATTTAATTGAAATGTGAACTTGCTTGTGGCTGCTTATCCACTATGCAAATTATCCTGCGTTGCAACTTTTCATCAGTTTTTCCCTGCCGTCCACATCCATGGAGATTGTCTACAGTTCTATGGGTTATAAACTTTTTGATTATGTTGTACACTGTGGACAAAGGAATATTAAGATCTCTGGAAATGGGCTTGTACAAATGAGACTGTGGGTAATTTTCATCAATTTTGGTTCTCAACTCAAGTCCTCAAACAGTTCTCTCTTTCTGTTCTAAATGCTCAGACATACAATTCAAATCTTTGAATTGTATGTCTGAGTTGTCTTTTCTCCTTTTTATCTAGTTTCAGGTGGGATTGTCATATTGCCCATACCTGTTACTTGCCACATTTGAGTTTAAGCAAACATGACTTGAAGTAAAGTTGCTTACCTACAATTTTGAAAAGGTGCCAACATTTTTGCCCTGCTGATTTTTGGGGTTTTGTGAAGTTATGTCTAATTTTTTTTTTTCTTTTTTCTTTTCTTTGTGTTGTTCCAATACACACAAAAGAAGGAAACCTGTACAGTATATAACAAATCATGTGTAATTGCAATAATTTTCCTTTAGAAATGCTTTTATTTTCTGGAACAATTTCTAGGGTGCCAACACTTTCGGCCATGACTGTATATTATCAATATGGGCTTAAAGTGCAGACTCAGAGCTTTAGGGCTCGCTCACACAAACTTATATCAATGATGTTTTGTCAGACAGCATTCTGGCAATGCCCCAAAGTATAACATTGGACAATCAGCGTTTTTGTTTTTGTTTTTTTTTCTCTTGACCATTAGGCATGAGCGAAAAATCGCAGTATGCCGTGAATGGCAGTGTAAGGGTTCTTCTCCACTTGCGTTAAAAAAATTACAGCAATACTCGGCTACAAATGTGAGTCGAGCGTCCTGCGTGTGGTCTGCGTACGGTGTTTTTTTATTTCTTCACATAGCATCCGTATGACATGCGAGCGTCATGCGAGTGCTATGTGAGTGTTATGCAAGCAGCGTCAGACTGGCTACCGGAGGAATCTCCAGGAATACCAGTCCTGGCCGCGGTTACCTGCACTGAACTCCGGAGGTGTCACCTGAGCTCCAGAGTTCAGCCCGGTCTGTTTGCAGCTGTGCTGAACTGAACAGCAATCACCGGCGAATCAATCATTCGGCGCTCGCTGTTCAGTCCAGGCTGCACTCTGGAGCTCAGGTGACAGGTCCAGAGTTCAGTGCATGTAACCGCGGCCAGGACTGGTATTACTGGAGATTCCTCCGGTAGCCAGTCCGACGCTGTATGCAAGTGTCAAGGATCCGTGTGACATGCGTATGCCATCTGTATGACATGCGCATGCCACCCGTATTCTATTTTTTTTCTCGCTCCCATAGGCTTGCATGGGGGTGCGAGAGCTGAGACTCAGTGCAGATCGCAGCATGTTGCGATTTCACCAAGAGCACGAGTCGTATCGTATAAAATTAAACTAGTGGACAATGCCTCATAGCTTAACATTGTTGCGAGTGCGATCCGATTTTTTTATCGGATCGCATTCGCACATGGAAATCGCAAGTGGAGAAGAGCCCTAAATCAGGCGGCGCACACCCATTCAAGTCTTTGTGTGTGGAAATCATTGTACTGCAATTGAATGACATCATCAAATGGAGAAAATTGATACAATTTGTTCTCATCTGTTCCTCACCTGTGATAAGTTTCTCTGATCTGAGAGAATCAGATCACACTAAGCTGACACGTGGATCAAACTCAGATCAAAGTTTGATCCAAGTATCATTAACATAATTCATCTGATTTTGGCGAATTAGAGAACTTACACTTGTGTGAATGCAGCCTTAAGTTGATGGTAGTCACATCCTAATTAAAGTAAGGGTTTGGGAATTACAGCTCTTTAATATCTAGCTGCCTCTTTTTCAAGGGACCAAAAGTAATTGGACAGTTATCTCAAAAGCTCTTTAATGGGCTGCATGGGCTATTCCCTTGTTAATCCATCACCAATTAAGAAACTAAAAGGTCTGGTGCTCATTCCAGGTGTGGCATTTGAATTTGGAAGCTGTCATTGTGCACCCCTTAACATGTTGTCAGAGAAGCTCTCAATGGAAGGAAAACAGACAATCATTAGGTGGAAAAAAAGAGAAAAAAATCCATCAGAGAGACAGAAGAAATGTTTGGATTAGCCAAATCAACAGTTTGGTATATTCTACAAAAAATTGAGCTCACTGTCAAATTTGGGACCTCCAAAAAGTCCTGTACATCCATGGAAGACAATCTTGGTCCTTATCATGATGAAGAAAAACCCCTTCACAACATGCACCCAAGTGAAGAATACTCTGGGAAGTAAATGTTTTAGTATTCAAGTGTACCGCTAAGAGAAGACTTCATGAAAACAAATGCAGAGGGTTCAACACAAGGTGCAAACAATTGATCAGTCTTAAAAATAGAAAGACATATTAGACCACCAAAAAACATCTAAAGAAGCCAGCTCCGTTCTGGAAAATTATTCTCCGGACAGATTATAATAATAATCTTTATTTCTATAGCGCCAACATATTCCGCAGCGCTTTACAATTCAGGAGGCTCATATACATATCATATACATAAACATATACAAACAAGTAACAATTATAGAAGATACAATATTTAAAGGGAAAAAAGGCAACCCTGCTCGTGAGAGCTTACAATCTACAATAAGATGGGGGGAGGGGCATGGTACAAGTGCTTATTTACAATAACAATCCAGCCATCTCAAGGAAATGGGGGATAGATAATGGCTTCCTGGACCAATAGGCCAGAGCCTTGAGATGCATTTGGGTGCCATGGAGTTTGACGTGGGGTTATGTTCTGAGAAGTTGTAGAGGGATTAGGTGAAATTAGTTTGGCTAGGGAGTGCGATAGGCCGCCCTAAAAAGATGCGTTTTTAGGGAGCGTCTGAAGCTGAGTAAGTTGTGATTTGTCCTAACTTCTTGGGGTAGAGCGTTCCAGAGGTTTGGTGCAGCTCGGAAGAAGTCTTGGATTCGGGAGTGGGAGGTTCGAGTTAGTGTGGATGTTAGTCGAAAGTCATTTGCAGAGCTTAGAGAACGGGTGGGATGGTAGACAGAGAGGAGGGTGGAGATGAAGGGGGTGCCGCACTGTGGAGAGCTTTGTGGGTGAGAACAAGCAGTTTGAATTGGATCCTGTGATATATGGGCAGCCAGTGCAATGACTGGCACAGAGCAGAGGCATCCGAGTAGCAGTTAGCCAGATAGGTGACCCTGGCTGCTGCATTAAGGATGGACTGTAGAGGAGAGAGTCTAGTTAGGGGTAGACCAATTAATAGAGAGTTACAGTAGTCAAGGCGAGAGTGGATCAGAGCCACGGTGAGGGTTTTTGTCGTTTCCATTGTGAGAAAGGGGCGGATTCTAGAGATGTTCTTGAGGTGCAAGCGGCAGGAGCGGGCAAGAGATTGTATGTGGGAGGTGAAGGAGAGATCAGTGTCAAGTATAACCCCCAGGCAGTGGGCTTGCTGCCTAGGACTTATCATTGTGCCACACACAGAGAGGGAGATGTCAGGTTTAGGAAGGTTGGGGGATGGAGGGAAAAGCAGAAGTTCAGTTTTGGAAAGGTTAAGTTTCAGATAGAGAGCAGACATTATGTTGCAAACTGCAGTCAGGCAGTCACTTGTGTGCTTTAGTACAGCGGGGGTGAGCTCAGGAGATGAGGAGTATAGCTGTGTGTCATCAGCATAAAGATGGTACTGGAAGCCAAATCTGCTGATGGTCATTCCAATTGGGGCAGTGTAGAAGGAGAAAAGAAGAGGGCCAAGGACTGAACCTTGAGGGACCCCAACAGTGAGAGGAAGAGGAGATGATGTGGAGCCAGCAAATGATACGCTGAATGAGCGGCCAGAAAGATAGGAAGAGAACCAGGAAAGAACAGTGTCCTTAGGGCCGATAGAATGGAGCATAGAGAGAACGAGATGGTGGTCAACAGTGTCGAAGGCGGCAGAAAGGTCAAGAAGAATAAGCAGAGAGTGGTCACCGTTACGTTTTGCTGTCAATAGGCCATTGGTCACTTTTACAAGGGCAGTTTCTGTTGAGTGTAGAGGGCGGAAGCCAGACTGTAAAGGATCTAAAAGAGAGTGAGTGGAAAGGTAGCGGGTGAGACGAGAGTAGACCAGGCGCTCCTCAAGAGTTTAGAGATGAAGGAGAGATTGGAGACTGGTCTGTAGTTGCTTGTGCAGGACGGATCAAGGGAAGGTTTTTTCAATAATGGAGTAATGATAGAGTGTTTGAGAAAGGAAGGGAAGATACCAGAAGAGAGAGAGAGATTGAAGATTTTAGTTAGGTGAGTAGTGACAACCGGAGAGAGTGTCTGGAGTAGGTGTGAGGGGAAGGGATCAGTAGGGCAAGTGGTAGGACGAGAAGAAGAGAGGAGCCTGGAGACTTCCTCCTCTGTGACTGGGTCAAATGTGGAAAGTGAGCTGGATGGGATATGGGGAGGGATGGGATTCACAAAGCTTGGTGGTTGGGAGCTGATCTCTTGGCGGATGTTTTCTATTTTCTCTGTGAAATACGAGGCCAGGTCATCAGCATGAAGGTCTGTGATAGGGGTCTGTGCTTTGGGACTGAGGGAGTGAAAGGTGTCAAAGAGCTTTTTTGGATTGTTGGATAGTGAGGAGATAAAGGTGGTGAAGTAGGTCTGTTTGGCGAGGTGAAGGGAAGAGTTGTAGGTCCTTAACATGAACTTGTAGTGGATGAAGTTTTCTGGTGTGCGGGATTTCCTCCATAGGCGTTTGGCACTCCTAGAGCATCGCTGGAGAAATCAACCTGTATCAGGATGATGGCAAGAAGAAAGTATGGAGAATGCTTGGAAAGATTCATGATCCAAAGCACACCACATGCACTGTAAAACATGGTGGGGAAAGTGTGATGACTGGGCGTGCATGGCTTCCAATGGCACTGGGTCACTAGTGTTTATTGATGATGTGACTGAAGACAGAAAAAAAATGGTTGAATACTGAAGTGTCCAGAGCTATACTTTCTGCTCAAATTCTACCAAATGCAGAAAGGTTGATTGGACGGCACTTCTCAGCACAGATGATCATTGACCCAAAACATACTGAAAAACTAACCCAAGAGTTTAAGCCAAATAAGTTGAATATCCTACAATAGCCGAGTCAATCACCAGATCTGAACCCCATCAAGCGTACAGTCACATGTTTAAGACAAAACTTAAGCCAAAAAGAAAACCAACAAACACAAACAAGCAACAACTGAGGTCAGCTACATTAAAAGCCTCACAAAGCATCACAAAGGAGGAAGCCTAGCCTTATGGGGACGTCCATGACTTCTAGACTTAAGGCAGTCATTGCCTGCAAAGGATTCTCTACAAAGTATTAAAAATGAACATTTTATTTATGGTAAAGTAAACCTGGCCAATTACTTTTGAGCCCCTGAAATGATGAGCCTTTGTAGAAAAATGGTTGCAAATCCAAAACGTTTCACAGGATATTTTTGGTCTACCCCTCTATTTAAACCTGAAAGTCTGCACTTCAATTACATCTCAGTTGTTTTGTTTTAAATAAAAAGTAGCTGCAAGCAGAGCCCAAATCATGAAGATTCAGTCACTGTCCAAATATTTCTGGACCTAACTGTATGCCTATATACTGGAGGCTGTTGAGATTTGTGGCTGGTCTGGAAATTGTGGTACGTATATGGAATGTGATAATTGGATGTGTGAATCCAGCCTTGGACGAACTTTTCTTAAAGGGAATCGGTCAGCAGGTTTTTATGCTGTGGGGCAGACAGCCTGATTCCATTGATGTGTCCCTTAGCATTGTTTTAAGTGTTTCAATAAAACCAGGATATTATCACTACAGGACTAGTTGTCTCATGCCATGTAGTTCTCCTGCTTTGTGTAACCCTGCCCCCACCACTGATTGGGAGCTTTCTGTATGCACTGTGCATTGTTAGAAATCTGCTAATCAGTGATGGGGCAGGTTTACACAGAGCTCTGATAACTGCTAGATCTGCAGCAGAAAAAACAGTTATTTTATCAAAAGGAGAGCCTGCGGCCCAGTAAGTGGCACTTTGCTGGAATCAGGGTCTCAGTCCCTATATCATGCGGCTCTCGGATTACATAACCATAGCCTGCTGAATGATTCCTTTAATGGGATCTTACAGCAGCAAGGCTGAAGTGTTTCCCAAGGCAAACAAAGGGTTAACTTAGGGTCCCGTTACACGTAGCGACGTTCCAACGATCCCGACAACGATACGACCTGGTCAGAATCGCTGGAGCGTCGCTACATGGTCGCTGTTGAGCTGTCAATCAGGCAGATCTCCACAGCGACCAGCAACTCGTGTAACGACCGCTCCCTGCACACCCAGAATCTACGCTCGTTGGTCTCCCGCCGTCAAACACGCCGATGCATGCTGCACAGCGGGAGACCAACAAGCAAAAAATGGTCCTGATCGTTTTGTCACGATCAGCGACCTCCAGCAGGGGCCCACTCGCTGCTGCTTGTCACACACAGCGATATCGCTGGAGAGGTCGCTGATACGTCACAAAACCTGTGACATCTAAGTGTTCTCGCTATGTGTGACGGAGGCTTTAGATATCAAGATCTTTGTGTTGCATGTAGTTTCCAAAGGTGCCCTTGTAATCTTGTAGAGATCAGTGCTCTTTCTCTTTAAATAGCTTCGTTACATTAGTCCTTTCTAGAATTGGCTGTAAATACCATCCAGGTAGGCAAACTGGCAGAAGATAAAGTTCACAGACAGTTGTCTAAAAACTTCTAGTGGCCAAATGTGGCAATCCCTATTGCTTCATTGTTGCGTCCCCAATTAGCGGGAAGCTTCTTGTGTGACTGGCTGGGAGAGGACGATCTATTCCATTTGCATACATAAGATGTCGTTTAGTCGGTGTTGCTAAGTGGCGCCTAACTGGGCACTTATGAATGTGCCCACTATAAATGTGTTCGCTGCATGCTAAATTGACACAACCTAACTGCGTGTAAATGATTGATGTCTGTATTATTCGTGTCACTTCTTTCTGCCGAACGTTTAGTCATTTACAAACACAATCAAATTCGTATTAATGTATTCCTTCTTGTGGGCGACCTGCAAAAGTTCTATTTTCATAATCTGTGGATTTTCTCATTTTAATGTTCCCTTTTGCTTTTAGCTGTCGGGCAGCGGGTGCCAGTTTTCTACAATTAGCGGCTGCATTTGTTTTTGCAAGGCAGTCTGCTCGATAATGTAATAATAACAGTGCCTCTGAGCAATGCAAATATGGCGTAGGTTGGTAATATGTATAATTTGTTACCATAAATGATTGGATGTGCAGAGATGACCTCACATGTGATGAAGCAGAACTTGTAGGATTTCCCCAAGTTGTATTCTATTCAGAAAGGAGATACCATTATGTGTATTATTATAATAGAGCGCATCTTCATATATTGTATCAGGATTGTTATTGGACAGTGTAAATGAAGAAAATAAATAGTGTGATAATTTCTTGATCCAAGCACCATTGTGAAGGTCATCATTACTGGTGCTCTGATCAGTAAATGCTGCTCATAGCATCATTTTTCCTTTATGCACACCATTACTACCACATGCATGACTTTCACAATATTTCACTGTGAGAACTCGCTCACTCTGCCATATATCGGATGAGTGTTGTATGTGTTTTTTATCGGATACCACTCGGACCAATGATGTAACGGGGCATTGCTGATCGGTGATTTTTTTTTTCCCAAACCATTTCGGCATCAGAAAATAAAAATCACTGGAAGCTGCGATTTGACCCTGGGATCGGATGGCACTCACGCATACAAGTCTATGGGGACATGGAAATCATCGAACTGCACTCGGATGCCATTTGAGTGCAGTCTGATTTCTGCGGAATTGCAGAATGGAGAAGATGGAAAAAATTTTGTTTTCCATCATCTCATCAGAGCGAATCCGATCCAGTTTTACTGACACGCTTAATATAATTGACAGTCAGGTGTTCTGGGAACATTTAAAAATATCACATGCAGGATTACTTTAAAAGATAAGACCTCTGTATAGGTGACATAGGACACGACATTTACAATAGGTGATGGTCACCACTCTCATCCCCCGCTCCATGCACAGTGATATCTGCACAGATCACAGTGCCTGCCTTGAAAACTGTCCTATAAAAGTACATCGCCAATCTGTTTCCTATTGTCCATGTGGCAGCTGTTAACAGCAGCTTGAAAAAGCTATCTGTCCCTGTAATGAGGTATAAAAATATACAAAAAATGTACACTCAGAAAAGATAATCTTAATTATTAAAACAAAAAATAAGTAAGTGTCACGCCAGGGACGAGAGGACTCCAAGGGAGCAACGCAACCCAAACGGGAAAAACAGGAAGGAATACAACGGAAGGCTCTGGCTGTAGAGAGAGGAGAAGCGAGGTCACCTCCTAAAACTGACCAGAGTCTGATCCCTGCACTCTCTACCATCCCTAGATGGGTCCATCTCCCTCCTAATTCCCCTCACCTCCCCCGTGTGTTGTCACGTGCCTAGGCCCCAACTCGCCCTGGTCACTCTGACTAGTGAAGGCCAGCAAGACGCAAGTCTTGCTACCGCAATAAGACAACACACGAAAGGTAAGAAACACAGGTGGGGAGTGACAGAATAAATGGAGCTTCACGGGTTCTCCAGCAGGAAATTTCTCCGCTGCACCAGAAGTGAACACCTAAGCTTCTCCAGAGATAGGCTCCTTCAAAGTGGACAGTTTAGAATGAACTATAGCCGACATAGGGAGGATTGAGGAGTGGATATTTATAGCAGAAGGGAGTGGCAGCTGCTGAGGTTACAATTACCTGTTAGATCACAGCAGGATAGAAAGGAACCTTAACCCCTTCAGCACCAAATGGCATTAAATAACCTTCAACACTGGTTAAACGATGAGCAGACACTAAAGAGCATCTGTGATCAACTATACATTGTGACCTTTTGATCCCAGATTCCCGAGCTCATATCAGGCCGTGACATACTTTTGACAGTAGCTCATTCAATTTAAGAAAGTATTGGGGCAATGCTTAATCAGAACCACTTCATAGAAACAATGGTTACAGGTACCAGAATCAACCAAGCATATTTCATTTTTCCAGTTTTAATGTGCTTTTTCAAGGTTGTTTTCAATCCATTTCTGCTACATGTGGCACCCAGTGTTTTCTACCCAGTGACTCCACTAGAAATACATACAGCAGATACTGTTCCATCTCTCCCTACCAATAACTTTATACTCTACTTCCTACTTCTGAATAATATCAAGAACTATAATAGCCGCTTCATCCACACCATAATATAATACCGATCATCATGTCTTGTGTGGGATGTAAGCTAATTGTTCGATTAGAAATGTGAATGCAGTATTTGTTCCCATTTAAGAGACATTGTGCTTACTCCACAGCGGCTCATCCGCATCTAACGTTTATTGACGTCAGTCAGTATCTCATATTATAAATAATCAAGGACATGGCAGATAATCAGTTGATGATATGTCTCCGCTTTGATCATTTTAATTAATGAGCACAGTGCATACCTTTCTTAAAACCTTGTCAAAATGTTTAAAATATTACAAGGAGGAATGACTTTGTTACAAGGAGGAATGACTTTGTTACAAGGAGGAATGACTGGAATTTTGCTAGATGAAGATTCCTGCTGTCACGTGACTATATGACACAGCAGGCAGAATAAGAATGATGTGGCGAAGACGGCTTACAGCGATCAGCACCAGTGGCCAGGTCACATGGTACTATGCTCTGTATCCTATGCCAAGACTAAGTAAAATGTAGAATTCCTACTTAAGGGACATAAAACAGAAATTCTGTTTTTTGTTTTTGTTTTTTTTTTTTTTCTTTTAATGAGAATCTGTCAGATCCCTAATGCCCTCCAAGCCAGCAGCATTTACATTTGCATGTCCAAATTCCCTTTTGGACCATCCCTGTATAACGTAATTCTCTAAAATAAAACTTTAAAAGAAGCATTTATTACCTCCATTTTTCTTATTCAAATTAGGCCTGTGACTAGTCCCAGGGGTGTTAGTCCACCTAACTAGTCGGCATTTTTACAATATTATCACGCCCCTATGAGCGTGATAACATGATTTCCAGAAGCTGGTATCATCACCAGCTCCTGAAAATCTTGGGAATGCCCGTGGCTCGTTCTAGCCGCATCAGTCAGCCTCAAAAGCTGGTTGTACTCCCTCCGGCTTCAGAGGGCGCACTGCGCATGATCCAAAGTCTTTTGCACTTCTGGTCATGCCCACATAGCCTCATGCATTGAGCCCAACATAGCCTCCTATATACATTATGAGCCCCTCATAGCCTACTATATATATATATGTGTATATATATATATATATATATATATATATATATATATATTATGATATAATATGAGCCCCGCTTAGCCTATATATTGAGTCCCACATAGCCTCCTTTATACATTATGAGCTCCACATAGCCTCTTATTTATATTATGAGCCCCACTTAACCTTCTATATACAGTGCCTTGCGAAAGTATTGTGCCCCCTTTAATTTTTCAACCTTTTCCTACATTTCAGGCTTCAAACATAAAGATACAAATTTTAATATTATGGTGAAGAATCAACAAGAAATGGGACACAATTGTGAAGTTGAACGAAATTTGTTGAATATTCTAAACTTTTGTAAAAAATGAATAAACTGAAAATTGGAGCGTTCAATATTATTCAGCCCCTTTACTTTCAGTGCAGCAAACTCACTCCAGAAGTTCATTGAGGATCTCTGAATGATCCAATGTTGTCCTAAATGACTGATGTCTGATGATGATAAATATAATCCACCTGTGTGTAATCAAGTCTCATATAAATGCACCTGCTCTGTGATAGTCTCAGTGTTCTGTTTAAAGCACAGACAGCATCATGAAGACCAAGGAACACAACAGGCAGGTCTGTGATATTGTTGTGGAGACGGTTAAAGCCAGATTTGGTTACAAAAAGATTTCCAAAACTTTAAACATCCCAAGGAGCACTGTGCAAGTGATGATATTGAAATGGAAGGAGTATCATACCACTGCAAATCTACCAAGACCCGGCCGTCCCTCAAAAATTTCATCTCAAACAAGGAGAAGACTGATCAGAGATGCAGCCAAGAGGCCCATGATCACTCTGGATGAACTGCAGAGATCTACAGCTGAGTTGGGAGAGTCTGTCCATAGGACAAAAATCAATCGTACACTGTACAAATCTGGCCTTTATGGATATCTTTGAGAAATGGCTTTCTTCTTGCCACTCTTCCATAAAGTGTCGTTTAAAGTTTGCCAAAAGCCACCTGGGAGACACACCAAACATGTGGAAGAAGGTGTTCTGGTCAGATGAAACCAAAATCGAACTTTGTGGGCACAATGCCAAACGATATGTTTTGGCGTAAAAGCAACACAGCTCATCACCCTGAACACACCATCCCCACTGTCAAACATGGTGGTGGCAGCATCATGGTTTGGGCCTGCTTTTCTTCAGCAGGAACAGGGAAGATGGTTAAAATTGATGGGAGGATGGATGGAGCCAAATACAGGACCATTCTTGAAGAAAACCTTTTGGAGTCTGCAAAAGACCTGAGACTGGGACGGATATTTGTCTTTCAACAAAATGATGATCCCAAACATAAAGCAAAATCTACAATGGAATGGTTCACAAACGAATCCAGGTGTTAGAATGGCCAAGTCAAAGTCCAGACCTGAATCCAATTGAGAATCTGTGGAAAGAGCTGAAAACTGCTGTTCACAAACGCTCTCCATCCAACCGAACTCAGCTCCAGCTGTTTACAAAGGAAGAATGGGCAAAAATTTCAGTCTCTCTGTGAAAAACTGATAGACACATACCCCAAGCGACTTTCAGCTGTAATCGTAGCAAAAAGTGGCGCTACAAAGTATTAACTTAAAGGGGCTGAATAATATTGCACGCCCCAATTTTCTTTTCAGTTTATTATTTTTTATAAAAGTTTAAAATAAGCAATAAATCGTTCAACTTCAAAATTGTGTCCATTTGTTGATTCTTCACCATAACATGAAAATTTTTTATCTTTGTTTGAAGCATGAAATGTGGGAAAAGGTTTAAAAATTAAAAGGGGCCGAATACTTTTGCAAGGCACTGTATACACAGCATGAGCCCCCACATAGCCTTGTACAGTGGCATGCAAATGTTTTGGGCACCCCTGGTCAAAATTACTGTTATTGTGAACAGTCAAAGCATGACTGTGGTTTTACTTTCTTTTTAATAAATCAATAGTACACATGAAAATAAACAACTTTATAATATCTCTTATCAGACAAATTTGCTTTTCTCTGCCAAAATTGATCAGTCATCACCAAAATTCCCAATTCTGAGGTAAAATCTGTGTTCAGTGAACACTTTCCCATTACTGAGAGGAGATGGCAGCTGTTATTGATGAGATTCTATGTATCTATGTAGAGAGACTAGGGAGGAGGTAGAGGCAGAGCTCCTCCTCTCCCTTCTATCTAGATATAATCTTACCTGGCCAGAATCCTACTCCACACTGATGAGGGGCAATACCCCGAAACAGCTGTCTGTGGATGGATACCTGGCATTGGTAATTCCCTTGTCATATCTTTAAATTTGTCAAAGAGTTGGCCTTTGACTAAAAGGGACACTTAGTATGGTGGTTATGGTGGTTTCCTAAAAAGAGCTACAGATTGGCCAGGTCCTTCCCGGAGGGATATCTGGCTGGTTTCTGTGTTGAGACTCCTAACAGAGGCTCCACAGACTTTTTTGATTTACATATTTCTCAGGGGGAAATGCACCTAGGATTTCACTGTCTCGAGCGCCCTTGTTGGCTGCCGGCAGTGTTTTCTCTGGCTGGTCTCCCCGAGATCAGTGATTGTTTTGTCTCGATAATCTTATCAGTAGCAGCTCTCATCTCCTATGTCAGTAATTGGGAAATCTTGTCTAAAGTGAGCACAGATTTTACCTGAGAATTGAGAATTGTGATAATGACTGATCATTTTTGGCAGAGAAAGAAGCAGATGTCTTTGATAAAGATATATTACAAAGTTACTTATTTTCATGTGTACTATTTGTTTTTTTGGGGGGGTTTAAATAAAAATTAAAACAACGGTTATACTTTAAGCAAGTTGAAGTTGAAATGATCTCTAAAAGGCATAAACTTAAAGATGACACATTTTCTTTGTATTTTAGGCAAAAATTATTTTCATCTTTTACATTTTAAAAACTAGAAAAAGGAAATTGGTGCAATGCAAAAGTTTGGACATTCTTAGAGAAGCCCAATGGAGTTTAGGTCAGAAGACATGCTTGGCCAGTCCAACACCTTTTACACTCAGTTTCTTTAGCAAGGGACTGATTGTCCTGGAGGAGTGTTTGGGGTAGTTATCGTGTTGGAAAACTGCCCAGTTTCCAAAGGGAAGAAATCATGCTCTACTTCAGTATGCTACAGTATATGTTGGCATTCATGGTTCCCTCAATGAACTGTAGCTCCTCACAGCCAGCAAGACTCGTGCAGCCCCAAAGAATGACACTCCCACCACCATGCTTGACTGTAGGCAAGACACACTTGACTTTGTACTACTCACCTGGTTGCTGCCACGCTTGACATCATCTGAACCAAATACGTTTATCTTGATCTCATTAGACCACAGGACATGGTTGCAGTAATCCATATCCTTAAGTCTGCTTTACACGCAGCAACATCGCTAGCGATCTCGCTCGTGAAAGCACCCGTCCCCGTTGTTTGTGCGTCACGGGCAAATCGCTGCCCGTGGTGTACAAAATCGCTAGTACCAGTCACACATACTTACCTTCCTAGCGACGTTGCTGTGGCCGGCGAACAGCCCCTTTTCTAAGGGGGTGGTTCGTGCGGCATCACAGCGACATCACACGGTAGGTGTCCAATAGAAGCGGAGGGGCGGAGAGCAGCCGCATGAAAGTCACGCCCACCTCGTTGCCAGAGTACGCAGGTGCGGTGTTGTTCGTCGTACCCGGGGTGTCACACGTAGCGATGTGTGCTGCCTCAGGAACGACGAACAACCTGCGTCCAGCACCAGCAACGATTTTTGGGAAATGAACAACGTGTCAACGATTAGGTGAGTATTATGCATCGTGAGCAGTCGCTCGTATGTGTCACACACAACGACGTCGCTAACGAGGCCGGATGTGCGTCACGAATTCCATGACCCCAACAACATCTCGTTAGCGATGTTGTTGCGTGTAAAGCCCCCTTTAGTTTCCTTGTTTTCAGCAAGCTGTTTACAAGCTTTCTTGTGCATCATCTTTATCTTTTCAGACCAATTTGAGCAGTATGCCGTCTATGGTCTGAGCACTGACAGGCTGACCCTCCACCCCTTTAACCTCTGCAGCAATGCTAGCAGCATTCCTTATGGCTATTTTGTAAAGACATCCTCTGAATATGACGCTGAGCACATGCACTACACTTCTTTGATCGACCTTAGTGAGGCCTGTTTTGATTGGAATCTGTCTTTTAAACTACTGTATAGCCTAGGCCACCACAGTACTGCAACTAAGTTTCATGGTGTTGGCAATCTTCTTATAGCCTAGGTTATCTTTATGTGAAGCAAGAGTGTCTTCTCTTCAGTGTTGTACTATGAAAAGATATAACATTGCCTTCTATGTACATTATGAGCCCCCACATAGCCTCCTATATACTGTATATTTTGAGCCCACAGCCTCCTATATACATTATGAGCTCTCACATTTGCTCCTATATATATACAGCCTGAGCCCCCACATAGCCTCCTATATAAATTTGAGCCCTAACATATCCTCCTGTATAAATTTCTGAGCCCTCACACAGCCTCCTAAATAAATGCAAACATCCCATACACATGAAAATGCCACATACTCTCCTTGCTCCTGTTCCTTGATGCTTTGCTCTGGCCTCCATTGCACTGATGCTCTCCATAGCACACACGATGATGTGATGGCATTGCTCCTGCTGTGCCTCACGCTGATTGGTGAAAGATCGAGCCAGCGGCTCCTCCTCCACCAATGTATTCACCACAGTCTTCATCTTCAGGATGCAAACAGCAGTGACATCGCGCAGCGGGTGAGGGCATGGTGCAGACTGTTTTAAGCCCTTCAGCACTTTGCCCAGTCCTCGGATACAAAGAACTCATCCCTGAGAGGACTAGCGGAGTTACAGCAGACAACCTGAGAAAGTATCAAAATCTCAGCAAGGAGCCCAATAATTGATACAACACTGGAATCAGGGTGTTTGCCCCTATATCATGCTGCTCTGAAATGGGGCAGCAAAAACTGGTGTCTCTTTAAGGCTGGGGCCACATGGGCACTACTGCGATCCACTTGCATGAGACTCGGCTCGTGCTGGCAGTACAGCAGAGCCGAGTGTCATGCCTGTGTCCTTGCAACTGAGGTCCGTTCGTGCGAGCAGACCTCAGCTGCGGGGGGGCGGGCCGGCACTCAGGAGGGGAGGGAGGGATTTCTCTCCCTCTCGCCTGTGTAGCCGGCTATTGCCATTCTCGCACTGCACTAGCAGTACACCGGTGTACCGCGAGTGCAGTGCGATTTTTCTCTCGCCCCATTCACTTGAATGGGTGCGAGAGAAAGAGACTCAGCTTACAATCGCAGCATGCTGCGATTGTTTTCTCAGTCCGATTAGGGCTGAGAAAATAATCGCCCATGTGTGCTGACACACAGGCTAGAATTGGTCCGAGGGGAATGCGATGTTTTATCGCACTCCACTCGCACCGATTTTCTCGCCGTGTGGCTTAGCCCTAACTAGCAGTGCAAAGTATAGCTGTATACCATAGTAAGTCTGTAGGAGCCGGGACATCTGTTCTTTAAACTTAATGGCCTATTGATTTTAGTAAGCATCAAGTGTTTTCATGGAGTTAAATTCTTTAGATATGCTTGAAATCTCTACCATACATTGTTAGTACAAATGAACATGTAAGTGCTAAGTTTGTATGTACTTTTGTGTATCATTATATCAAGTATATCAATTTTTTCATTGTTGTGCAGATTGAATACGAGAAGAAGAAAAAAGATGATGGAAAGCGTGCACGTGCGGACAAGCAGCAGGTTTTGGACATGCTGTTTTCTGCTTTTGAAAAGCATCAATATTACAACATTAAAGATCTAGTAGACATTACAAAACAGCCCGTGGTAAGTAGCAGAGAATCAGAGTGGGGGTGGGAGACGGTATGTTTTTCATTAGCGACTAACACTTACATTTCTTCCTATGGTGTTATTGTGATCACACTTCTTTCTGGTTTTCAAACCCTTTATGTATTTAAAGTGCCTTATAAGTATATTGTAAAATACAAATAATATATATAATATGTTACTGTCTAAGGATTCCCTTCTACTTGACTTTATATTGTGACATGAGTATATTTCAGAATATTCGTTAAGTCAATATCAGTTGCCTTACTAAAAGGCCATTTGGGATTTGCTGTAATAATTATTGGGGATCTATACATTTAAGCAAACCTAATGAGGAAAATAGAATATTTCTGTAGACCAGCAACATAGAGTTCCTGATTATAAAGGAATATTCATATTGGTCTCCTGTGTATTTTGTACCTGTAGATAAAGGTCACATACAGTAGGTGTCTTATTTTCCAACAATCGTTGTACATCACTTTGCAAGGACAACACTTCTTTTTGGAGACCTGCCTCTGACATACCTTGAGTGTTTGTATTTGAAATATCCCTTTAATAGTTTTAGAAAATGGGCAGCAATTGAATATATTTGATCAGTGATTTTAAGGGTCCACTTCATAGCAGTGTTTTTCTTTGTTCTTAATACTGGTAAATAGGTCTTATTGCAAGACATGGCTGTCAAACTGTATATTGCAGGCAACTGTAGAATCAAATTCCAGAGAGTCAATCATTGATGTGCAAGCCAAGCTCCAACTTTCTCCAGTGTAAGTCCCTACTTATCCCTGCTCCTGATTCTACAGGCCATACCGTTAAAATCTGCCATGATCAGGAATACAAGGAAACTGTGTTCCCAGCTGTGTGCCAAGTGTCTAAACTTAAGGCCCCGTCACACTAAGCAACATCGCTAGCAACATCGCTGCTAACGAACAACTTTTGTGACATAGCAGCGATGTTGCTAGTGATGTCGCTGTGTGTGACATCCAGCAACAACCCGGCCCCTGCTGTGAGGTCGTTGGTTGTTGCTGAATGGCCTGAGCCATTTTTTAGTTGTTGCTGTCCCGCTGTGAAGCACAGATCGCTGTGTGTGACAGCGACAGAGCAACAACTAAATGTGCAGGCAGCAGGAGCCGGCTTCTGCGGAGGCTGGTAACCACAGTAAACATCGGGTAACCAAGAAGCCCTGTCCACGGTTACCCGATATTTACCTTCATTACCAGCCTCCGCCGCTCTCACTGTTAGTGCCGGCTCCTGCTCTGTGCACATGTAGCTGCAGGACACATCAGGTTAATTAACCCGATGTGTGCTGTAGCTAGGAGAGCAGGGAGCCAGCGCTAAGCATTGTGCGCTGCTCCCTGCTCTGTGCACATGTAGCTGCAGCACACATCGGGTAATTAACCCGATGTGTGCTGTAACTAGGAGAGCAGGGAGCCAGCGCTAAGCGGTGTGTGCTGCTCCCTGCTCTCTGCACGTGTAGCTGCGTGCGCTGGTAACCAAGGTAAATATCGGGTTGGTTACCCGATATTTACCTTAGTTACCAAGCGCAGCATCTTCCACGCGGCCCTGGGGGCTGGTTGCTGGTGAGCTCACCAGCAACTCGTGTAGCGACGCTCCAGCGATCCCTGCCAGGTCAGGTTGCTGGTGGGATCGCTGGAGCGTCGCAGTGTGACATCTCACCAGCAACCTCCTAGCAACTTACCAGCGATCCCTATCGTTGTTGGGATCGCTGATAAGTTGTTTAGTGTGACTGGACCTTAAGGCTATGTGCCCACGCTGCGGAAAATTCATGGAATTAGCCTCAATTTTTTTGCGGAAATTCCGTGGATTTTTCAAAAATCTGCAGTACAGCGAGTCCCCAGCCATTTCTATGGCATTTTGAAACTGCTGTGCCCATGCTGCATTTTTTTCTGCAGCGGAAATAATGCGAATTTCCCTGCGGACAAATCTGCAGCATGTGAATTATTCCTGCGGATTTCTCCACAGGGTCCTATACTTAGCTGCCTTGATAGCAGACACCGGAGTCAGTTCCTCCAGTGCAGAGGAGCGTAGTGGAGCCAGGTACAGGAAGGAGGAGGTGGGTGAGGCCTGCACGAGCTCCGGTCATGTGACAGCCGGAGCTAGTTCAGGCCCGCCCACCTTCTCCTGCACAGTGCAGACAGACACGGCCTGCGAGTGTAGTGCTGCGTAATGGAGGTTAGTATGAATGCCCCAATCACTCCAGCACTTGTTCTGCATTGAGGATGCAGTGCTGAAGCCATGGTTCTGTATCCTCAATACAGAATGCCGGCAGCATATCCGCAGGACATTCCGCAGCACATCCGCAGCATGTAAACAGACAAAGTTGTGCTGCGGATTTCTGGGAGCTCCTGCTGATATATCCGCAGGACACTGTCCCCGTGGGCACATAGCCTAATAGTCCGATATTTGTGCCAAATGCAGTTCCCCATATTCCAATTTGTCCAATCTTATCTGTTCCATGGTCCTCCACTACGGTAGCCACATCTTCCATGTGAGCAGCCAATCTATAGCTGCTTGTATAGACTTATGAATAACCTCCCAAGGGACCAATCTCAAAGATGTAGATAATAGGTACACATTTTATTCATCACAATCCATTGTTTACACAAAGAAAAAATTCTAAATGCACCACTAAAACCTGAAAAAGGAAAAGGCAGTTTGATCACTCGTACATCACAAAATGAGGGGAAAAAAATGACATAAATACATATGAATCATAAAATATAAGGGTTAACCCCTTCACGACCGCGGGCAGTAAAATTACGTCCTATTTTAACGTGACTTAACGACCAGGGACGTAATTTTACTGCCTAAACTTCATTTGATTGCCGTGGCCATAGCAACGGCTTTCAAATGATGTCCCCTGCTGTTTCTTACAGCAGGGGACCTTTGCTTGACCCCAGGGGGGGTGGCATCGCCACCCCCTATCGACGATCGATGTGATTGGCTGTTCAAATCTGAACCGCCAACCACATCGATCGCACTAATTTCGGCAAAAATAATGCCCGAATTAGTGCGATCCTGTGAGATCCAGCTATGAGATGCCGCAGCTGCTGCAGCATATCATAGGTGGACCTCAAACATGCCGCCCCCAGCCCCTGCAGCACTGATTGGAGCGATCGTGCTATGACGCGCAATCGCTCCAATCAGTGTGCAGTGGGGCGGTCTGATCTGCCGGTGGCCGCCCTCCCCAGGCCTGTACTGCTCTGGGGACCCTCCCCCAACATGGCTGCAGCGTGGAGTGGCTGGTACTTTTGGTACCACGCCACCGCTGCTGCCGCCGCAGACGCCGCCTCTGCTGTCACCGCGCCAGCTCCAAAGGTAAGTATTGCGCTCCGGCGATGGCCACTGCGCGCTCACGTGAAGGCCCCTGCGCGCTCCCGTGAAGGCCCCTGCCCGTGCCCCCCCAGATCTGCCCCCCTACGCCCCGATCTGCCCCCCTACGCCCCGATCTGCCCCCCGGCATCCCGATCTGCTCCCCACGCGATCTGCCTGCCTCCTCTGTCATCTCTATTCTGCTTCCAAGGTTCCTTCCTTCTGCCTTTGCTTCTCCGCCCCCTCTGCTCTCCCTCTAACCCCCCCCCCCATCTGCCCCCCCTCTCCCCATCCCCCCCCCCATCCCCCTCTGCTCCCCCCCGACGTCCTCTTACCTGCCTTCACGGGTCGTCCGAGGTCTTCACTGGCCCGATCACATCTGCCTCCATCGCTGGGTCCTTCTGCTGATCTGTCCAACGTCCTGCCTGCTGCTGGTGTAAAGCTGTCTATCTCACTGCCTTCTTGTTCCTCTGCAACTCTTCTGGTCAGTGATCCTCTTGGTACTGTGAGTATAACTTTTTTTTTTTTTTTTTTCTTGTATCCTGTCCATTTTTACACTTCATCTGTCCGTGCGTCCCGCCAAGCGCTGATCAGGGATGCAGATAACGGATCTGCATCCGTGGTCAGTTTTTGGCATGACTTTTTTCCGTATTCGCGACGCTTTTTGTATCGCGTCCGACCGTGCGTCCCGCCGAGCGCTGATCAGGGATGCAGATAACGGATCGGCATCCCTGCTCAATTTTTGGCGTGACTTTTTTCCGTATTCGCGACGCTTTTTGTATCGCGTCCGACCGTGCGTCCCGCCGAGCGCTGATCAGGGATGCAGATAACGGATCGGCATCCCTGCTCAATTTTTGGCGTGACTTTTTTCCGTATTCGCGACGCTTTTTGTATCGCATCCGTCCGTGCGTCCCGCCGAGCGCTGATCAGGGATGCAGATAACGGATCGGCATCCATGGTCAATTTTTGGCGTGACTTTTTTCCGTATTCGCGACGCTTTTTGTATCGCGTCCGACCGTGCGTCCCGCCGAGCGCTGATCAGGGATGCAGATAACGGATCGGCATCCCTGCTCAATTTTTGGCGTGACTTTTTTCCGTATTCGCGACGCTTTTTGTATCGCATCCGTCCGTGCGTCCCGCCGAGCGCTGATCAGGGATGCAGATAACGGATCGGCATCCATGGTCAATTTTTGGCGTGACTTTTTTCTGTATTCGCGACAATTTTTGTATCGCATCCGTCTGTGCGTCCCGCCGAGCGCTGATCAGGGATGCACATAACATATCTGCATCCATGGTCAATTTTTGGCGTGACTTTTTTTTTTACGTATCCCCGACGCTTTTTTTATCGCATCCGACCGTGCGTCCTGCAGCGACCGATCAGTGCACTGCGTCTGTGCGTTTGAAAAGTCAAATGGCGCTCCTTCTCTTCTGAGCCCCGCCATGCGCCCAAACAATTACTTTCCACCACATATGAGGTATCTGCGTACTCAGGAGAAAATGCACAATACGTTTTATGGTGCATTTTTTCCTGATAGCCTTGTGAAAAAAAAAGCTACCTAGTTGAAGCAACCGTTTTGTGGTAAAAAAAAATTTTTTCTTTTCACGGCTCAACGCTATAAACTTCTGTGAAGCCCCCAGGTGTTCAAAGTGCTCACCAAACATCTAGAAAAATTATTTGAGGGCTCTAGTTTCCAAAATGGTGTCACTTGTGGGGGAGCTCCACTGTTTAGGCACCATAGGGGGTCTCCAAACGTGACATGGCGTCCGCTAATGATTCCAACCAATTTTGCTGTCAATGGCGCTCCTTCTCTTCTGAGCCCCGCCATGCGCCCAAACAATTACTTTCCACCACATATGATGTATCTGCGTACTCAGGAGAAAATGCACAATACATTTTATGGTGCATTTTTTCCTGTTACCCTTGTGAAAAAAAAAGCTACCTAATTGAAGCAACCGTTTTGTGGTAAAAAATTTTTTTTTTCTTTTCACGGCTCAACGCTATAAACTTCTGTGAAGCCCCCAGGTGTTCAAAGTGCTCACCAAACATCTAGAAAAATTATTTGAGGGCTCTAGTTTCCAAAATGGGGTCACTTGTGGGGGAGCTCCATTGTTTAGGCACCTCAGGGGGTCTTCAAACCCGACATGGCGTCCGCTAATTAGTGCAGCTAATTTTGCATTTAAATGGCGCTCCTTGCCTTCCGAGCACTGCCGTGTGTCCAAACATTTGATTTCCACCACATATGAGGTATCTGCGTACTCAGGAGAAAATGGACAATACATTTTATGTTGCATTTTTTCCCGATACCCTTGTGAAAAAAAAAGCTACCTAGTTGAAGCAACAGTTTTGTGGTAAAAAAAAAAAATTTTTCTTTTCACGGCTCAACGTTATAAACTTCTGTGAAGCCCCCAGGTGTTCAAAGTGCTCATCAAACATCTAGAAAAAATATTTGAGGGCTCTAGTTTCCAAAATGGGGTCACTTGTGGGGGAGCTCCATTGTTTAGGCACCTCAGGGGGTCTTCAAACCCGACATGGCGTCCGCTAATTAGTGCAGCTAATTTTGCGTTCAAAAATTCAAATGGCGCTCCTTGCATTCCGAGCACTGCCGTGTGTCCAAACATTTGATTTCCACCACATATGAGGTATCTGCGTACTCAGGAGAAAATGGACAATACATTTTATGTTGCATTTTTTCCCGATACCCTTGTGAAAAAAAAAGCTACCTAGTTGAAGCAACAGTTTTGTGGTAAAAAAAATTTTTTTTCTTTTCACGGCTCAACGCTATAAACTTCTGTGAAGCCCCCAGGTGTTCAAAGTGCTCACCAAACATCTAGAAAAATTATTTGAGGGCTCTAGTTTCCAAAATGGGGTCACTTGTGGGGGAGCTCCATTGTTTAGGCACCTCAGGGGGTCTTCAAACCCGACATGGCGTCCGCTAATTAGTGCAGCTAATTTTGCATTTAAATGGCGCTCCTTGCCTTCCGAGCACTGCCGTGTGTCCAAACATTTGATTTCCACCACATATGAGGTATCTGCGTACTCAGGAGAAAATGGACAATACATTTTATGTTGCATTTTTTCCCGATACCCTTGTGAAAAAAAAAGCTACCTAGTTGAAGCAACAGTTTTGTGGTAAAAAAAAAAAATTTTTCTTTTCACGGCTCAACGTTATAAACTTCTGTGAAGCCCCCAGGTGTTCAAAGTGCTCATCAAACATCTAGAAAAAATATTTGAGGGCTCTAGTTTCCAAAATGGGGTCACTTGTGGGGGAGCTCCATTGTTTAGGCACCTCAGGGGGTCTTCAAACCCGACATGGCGTCCGCTAATTAGTGCAGCTAATTTTGCGTTCAAAAATTCAAATGGCGCTCCTTGCATTCCGAGCACTGCCGTGTGTCCAAACATTTGATTTCCACCACATATGAGGTATCTGCGTACTCAGGAGAAAATGGACAATACATTTTATGTTGCATTTTTTCCCGATACCCTTGTGAAAAAAAAAGCTACCTAGTTGAAGCAACAGTTTTGTGGTAAAAAAAATTTTTTTTCTTTTCACGGCTCAACGTTATAAACTTCTGTGAAGCCCCCAGGTGTTCAAAGTGCTCATCAAACATCTAGAAAAAATATTTGAGGGCTCTAGTTTCCAAAATGGGGTCACTTGTGGGGGAGCTCCATTGTTTAGGCACCTCAGGGGGTCTTCAAACCCGACATGGCGTCCGCTAATGAGTGCAGCTAATTTTGCGTTCAAAAATTCAAATGGCGCTCCTTCCCTTCCGAGCTCCGCTGTGCACCCAAACAATTGATTTTTACCACATATGGGGTATCGGCGTACTCAGGAGAAAATGCACAATAAATTGTAGGGTGCACTTTCTCTTTTCTCCCTTGTGAAAATGAAAATTTTATGGCTAAAGTAACATTTTTGTGTTAAAAAGTAAAATTTTCATTTTTTCCTTCCACATTGCTTTGGTTCCTGTGAAGCACCTAAAGGGTTAATAAACTTTTTGGATGTGGTTTTGAGCAGAGTGAGGGGTGCAGTTTTTAGAATGGGGTCACTTTTGGGTATTTTCTGTCACTTCGGCCTCTCAAAGTCACCTCAAATGTGATGTGGTCCCTAAAAAAAATTATTTTCTAAATTTTGTTGGAAAAATGAGAAATTGCTGATGAACTTTGACCCCTTCTAACTTCCTAACGAAAAAAAAATTTGTTTCGAAAATTGCGCTGATGTAAAGTAGACAAGTGGGAAATGTTATTTAGTAACTATTTTGTGTGACATATTTCTCAGATTTATGGGCATAAATTTTCAAAGTTTGAAAATTGCGAAATTTTCAAAATTTTCGCCAAATTTCCTAAATTTTCACAAATAAACGCAAAAAATATCGGCCTAAATTTACCACTGACATGAAGTACAATATGTCACGAAAAAACAATCTCAGAATCGCCAGGATCCGTTGAAGCGTCCCAGAGTTATAACCTGTCAAAGTGACACTGGTCAGAATTGCAAAAAATGGCCCGGTCATTAGGGTGTTTTAGTGGCCGGGGGTGAAGGGGTTAAAGTGCTTGCACATACAAGAGGTCACAACATGGGTTATTGTCCGAGAACCAAGAACATGAATAAATACATAAATAGCATGCCGTGCTCAATTCATACAATAAGAGCCCAAGGGGCGTCCGAATAAGGAAAGTACAATATTAAATATGAGTACAGGAAATATAGCACCACATAACCCCTAGAGACAAAGCTTCTAATAAAGTGCACTAAATACACAAAGCAACAATACACACCAACATGCGCCATAATAAGTGCACCAATAGGTGAACCACACTGCCCATTTCCCTGAAGCCCTTTTCGCCTACTGCTTCCCTGGTTTGTCCTTTAAAGGTTTTTTTTTTTTTTGTTTTTTTTTTTTTTTAATGCCAGAGCATTTCAGACTCAAACATACATGGATGAAATCATAGCCAGTGTTTGATACATGCAACCCGTGGTGGGGCAGCATGTATCCACTGTCAGGTTTAAGGAGTAATGTGTATGACAAATCAACACCCTTTCCACAATATCTGCAGTGCTCCTATGCGGTAGTTACCCTTACCCTTAACCCCATTACAACAAACATCCACCATACATGTATGACGCATGTTTGAAGCAGGTGTATGGAGCGGGCTCACGTGGTGTGTTGCAGCAGCACCTGCCGCTAACAGGTAGGTAGGATTTATCATGTGTCGCATAAAGGCATGCCATTTTAAGCGATGGTTTGCTGTAACAGCATGAGGTCCAATGAAGACCACTGTGCTTGTCATAGCAGCACTCCTTTCCAAAGGAGACTGTGATTTCTACTATATACAGCAATGCTGTGACATTGTTATATATAGGTCAAGCAATCCGATAATCGCAGGTTATAGTCCCCTAAAGAAACTATTAAAATAAGTGAAAACTTAAAAAAAAACACAGAAAAGTTTAAATCGCCCCTCTTTTGCCCCGTTAAAAATAATGCACATGACATTGCCGTGTACAGAAAAGTCCGACCTATCAAAATATAAAACAATTAACATGATCAGTAAACACTGTAAACAAAAAAATTCAAGAACGCCAAAATTACGTTTTTGTGGTCTCTACAATACAACAAAATAATGTGTAACAAGATGTGAAAACTTGAGATCTATCCCAATCTGATATCAAAATAAAATGGTCATCTCATCCTGCAAAAAAATAAGCTACACTCAGTGCCATCAACTGAAAAATGAAAATGTTACGGGTTTCAGGAAAATGGCGACACAACCCCAACATTTGTTTTGCAAACTTGTGTTTATTTTTCACCACTAAAATAATTTAAAAATAAAAATAGACATGTTTGGTATCACTGTAATCTTACTGATGAGGAGAATCCATTTTTTTGGATAAAAATGTCATTTTTACGACAAAATGTATACCGTAAAACAAATTCCCAAAAAGTTCAAAATTATGGGGGTTTCACAATTTCTCCACATTTTTTTTTTTTTTTCCCGGTTTTACGGTACACTATGTGGTAAAATGAATGGTAGCATTCAAAAGTACAACTCATCCCACACAAGCCCTCATATGTCTGTTGACAAAAAAAAAATAAAAATGTTATGGCTCTGGGAAGAAGGGTAGGATGAAACAAAAATGCAAAAACAAAACTTGGCTGCCTCGCGAAGGGGTTAAGATTAGATTTAATAAAACCAGAGAACGTACAAAAGTATTCATCCTTTTAAACACGAAAACTCTACATGGCAACTTTACATGACTTTCAGAAATCCTTGTGACTGCCTCTATGATCAATGGACACTATGTTCCAGTCACCCATTGCTCTAGACAACGCAAATTAAACTCTGGAGACTAAAATGTGAACATTGCGTATACGGCTACATGAAATTGTTAGCGCTCTGCACAACAGTTGTAACAGTGGCCTGGCAGAAATGAGCCATTAGAGAATATTTTTATTGCTTCATTTCTGAAGTCCGTTTTTCTTGAGTAAAATATGTTGGTAGTTCTGTGAGTGGGACGCATGGTGGATGATTAAACTGTCATTAAGCCTTACACCTGAAAGACAGTGTGACAAAATCTTATAGATAAGCAGCATGTCTTTCTTATTAAATGTCAGGTACAATGTAGAGGGAACTCCCAAAGGGTATAGTAATCTTTAAATTGGCAGATTGTAATATAGACAATCAGTATCGCAGAATATCTGCCACTGTTAGAACTCCCAGATGAAAGAGAGAACATGTGTGCTGCATATTCTCGGAAATCTGCAGCAAATTTCCAGTGTATGCCTTAAATTTTCTGCTACAGTTGCTAAAAGCCAAGCAAATGTTCCCATGGGTTGTAAACGCAGCAGAATTGCTATGGAAAATCCACTGAGCAGCGCAGTATATATGTTTTGAATGATATTTAATGAAATCTCAATCACATGCTGTGGAGAGAATCTGCAATGTTACTCCACATCTGGATTTTACCCATTTTCAACGCAGAGAGAAATGTGTGAAAAAAAATAACTCCTTTTTGCAACGACATCAGCCGTGACTGCACTCTGAGAGGATCCACCAACCAAGGAAAGGAAGCCTACAGCATAAACGAGCAGAACGTCTCCTCTGCAACAGTTGGCTTCTTGTCCTTGATAGGGAGCCTAAATGTGAACATGCGTCCGACAGACGTAGTAAGGATAGAGGATTCATGTTAGGCAGTCCTTCCTCGAAGAATAAAACATTGCCACCATGACCATATTCACCAGGTGGGAGGAAGACTTTCCCTCTTCCGGGCCTGGGTCAGAATCTCATCAAACAAGTGAATTCTAGATATAGTAAAATCTGGCCTGAGACTGGAGTTCCTGGCTGTTCCCCCTCAGAACTTTGTAGTGACCCCTTCTCAGGCGTATCACGGGGGAGGGGGTCACTTAGCCCTGGAATTGGAAGTTTAGGATCTGGTACAAAAATCTGTCCCTTTTATAGAGATTCCAGTAGAAGATGAAGCTGAGGGGTTCTATTCACCTCTCTAATGGATAAAAAGAAAAAAGATACACACCTCCTTCTGGACTATTAACCCGAGGGATCTAAACAAGTTCCTACGGGCCCAGCTTATCATGATGGAGTCCATAAAATCGACAATAAAGCTTCTGGTTCTGGGTTATATCGTTGTTCTAGACTTAAAGAACGCATATTATTGTGATGTCCCAATTCACAAGGAAGATCAAATGTTCCTGAGGGTGGTCATAGGCATGCATGAGGAAATCGGACATTTTGGGGCCCTTTCCTTAAGGTAATCGATGGCCTCTCGGGTGTTTACAAAGGTAATTGAAGAAATGAACGCTCATCTACGGGAGCAGAACATCCTTCTAGTACCATCCTTGAACGATTTTTTGATAATAGGCAAGTCTGTGAAACAGTACAACTCTCTGGTAGAATGTGCCAGAACTACCTTATCAAATCTACATTGGCTTGTGAACCTGAAGAAGTCAAAGCTAGTCCCCTTGAGAGTCCACATTTTTTCAAGGACATTTTCTAGATTCAATGAGTGATTGTTATCTTCTGAGGGAAAGATAGAAAAAGTATCAGACCAAGTTTAACAGGTGATAGAAAAACTTTCCATGTCTCTTAGGAATGCCATGTCAATGCTGGGATCTCTATCTTGTATTATAGCTGTACTCTAGGCTCAAATGCACACCATAAAATAATAGTCGGATATTTTAAGTAACAAAATAATGCTAAAGGGGCATTTGTAAGGGAACAATAACCCTTTCCTCAATAACGCTGGAATCTCTGCAGTGGTAGTTAAGCAAAGAAAATATATCCCTTGGGAGAATTGAGTTCCTAGCGTTATAACCACGGACACATGCCCAAGAAGGTGGGGTGCTCATTTAGAGAGGCTCTAGTACAAGGCAGTTGGTCAAAGAATAAAAGTTTGGGGTCCTCCAACCTGAAGAATCTAATGGCAGTGAAGTATGCCATAGAGAGTCTACTCTCATTAATACAAGGTTAACATGTTCGTGTTCTAATATTCAACAGAGTGTTGGTGGCTGACCTCAATCATCAGAGAGGAACTCAATCTGATTTGTTGATGGTTACAGAGAAGATTCTTTATATGGAAGGGATTTATCTCTCCTCATTGACAGCTCTTCACATAATGGGAAAGCAGATGTTTTTAAGCCGAATCTATTTAGGCTTGGAGATGGGGTCTGAACCCATCAATTTTCCAGTTTATAGTAGAGCTTTGGGGTCTCCCCGACATAGCCCTGTTTGTGAACAGGCAAAACAGGAAAGTAAGCACATTTTGCTTGTTGGATCCCAGGGAAAATATGCATATGGTCAATGTTTTTTAGATCAGGTTAGACTTCAGTCTAGCCTATGTGTTCCTACCATTGATATTCTGGAAGTACTGAGGAAGATCAGGAATAATCAGGCAAGGGTCATTTTGATAGCTTCCTTCTAGCCCAAAAAAAAAAATATGACTCTCATATTAGATTCTTTCCCCTATTAATACCTTATTGGCTGCATACCTAATTTAATATGCGCAAGGTGTACGGTAAGGGATGTGGATGTGGACTTGCTGCTGATGGCACACGCCCAGGGCTGATGTTGTTGGCCAGGTAAAACTGGGCCTTCTGCGTGAGGATAACAAACATGCTCATCCACGAGACCTAGCTTCTTGTCCCACTTTGCAGAGGGCTGCGAGACACCACTCCCTAAGGCCTTACAGTGTAAACAGGTTGTTGGTTGGATGGGAGATAATGCCCAGTTTTTGTCAGAAACTTTTTAAAATTGTACCAGAAATATACTGTATTGTAATGCTTCCTAGTCATTTTAGCTAGGCCTCGCACTGAAAGCATAGGCTTTCCCAGTTTGGTAGTCAGAATGTTAAAATTGTACCAGCTGTGAATCACCGTTCTTCCCCCCCCCCCCCCTACCCCCGTCTGGTGTACTAAAATGCCTCTTTGTAATTTTAGCAAGGCCTCGCATAGGCTTTCGTGGGTTTTTTTTTAACTTCGTTTTATTAACAATTTCAAACATGGTACAACTGACATTTGCCATATAAAGATAGCTCAGTGTATAGATAGTGATATTTAAATATAACAATGAACAATCATATAAAGTCCATAATATCTTTAGCACTTAACATAGAACAATGTTATTATCCATACTTCTTATCATTTGCATATGTATCGAATTTTATATTGAGCATAAGAACAGCTCTAAATATCAGCATGACCATATTTTGAAAACAAGATAGAAAAAGGAAGAGTAAAAGGAGAAAAGAAAGAACAACAACAACAGCCACATTGCATTATTATATCTCAATATACCATTGGACAGTGTATCATATCACAACATCTAGCAAGAACCACCATTATCCGCATAATCTCCCTCAAACCTCCGCAAGTGTGTCTGGAGAAGAATTCCACAAACCCCAGATTTTGTTAAATTTTCCCGGGCACCCCCTATTATAATATACCACCCCCTCATAGACTATGGTTGCATTGACTAGTTTAACCCAGGACCGCACAGTTGGATTCGAAACTCCCATCCACCTCAGAGCTATTAATTTCCTAGCCAGAAACAATACCTCTCTGAGGAATATTGTCATGTAATGATCCCAGGACTCTTCCTCCACCACCCCAAACAGGCATATCAAAGGGTCACACAAAATAGGAATCGACACAATCGATGTCAGCAGAGATGTCACTCCCCGCCAGTATGAAGATATATTAGGACAGCTCCAGATCATATGTATGAAATTTGCCCCTGAGAGATGACACCTCGGGCACTCCGATGTACGAGAACGGCCCATACTAAATAATCGAGTTGGAGTAAGGTATGCCTGGTGGACAATGTAGCATTGAATCAACTTATTATTAACCGAAGGGGATACCGCAGTCGGAGATTCCAATATCTCTTCCCATTCCTCTCCCTGTAGAGAGGGAATTAGAGATTTCCATCTATCCTGGGCTGGCAAGGGGTCCGACTCCACCCCCACTGACAACAGGTAAGTATATATAGCTGAGATGAGGCTTCGAGGTCCTTGTGATTTTAGAATACCTATCATAGGAAGTGATGATATCAATTTCCTCACTCCAATTTTCTGTATGTGGGATTGAATCGCTGTGCGAATCTGCAGGTATCTGAAAAACTGTGATCTTGGAACATTATATTCAATCTGGACTTGTTCAAAGGACTTGAAGGTTGTGGTTCCCGGGACAAAAAGATCACCTAATGCACTGACGCTGCGAGTGGCCCAGAATTGCGCCGAGGGGTGATCTCTCAGAGTATGGAAGTGGCTATTCCCCCATAATGGGAGTTCTGCCACCACCCCTTCGAAGTGTACCACCCTCTTGGCTTGTCGCCAGACTAATCTTGCCAACTTGAGGAGGGGTAATTGCCGTGGTGTTCTCAGTCCTTCTGATTCGAGAAAACCCACTAAACAATCAGTCCCTGCCGCGTGTGCCAAGTGACTCTCAGAGTTTGGCAGCTGACATCCAGGCATCCAAGTCTCTAGTGCCCTAAGCTGTCCCGCGAGGTAGTAGAGGAAGAACTCCGGCAGAGCCATCCCTCCCAGTCTTTTGGATCTCTGTAAAATTGATAACCGAAGTTTGGGTCTGGATTTCCCCCATATGAAAGAGGTAGTAAGCGAGTTCAACATTGAGAAGAAGGATTTGGGTACTGATACTGCACTATGTTGTAGTGTATAACTAAGCTTTGGAAGTAATATCATTTTGATTAAATTTATTCTGCCAACCACTGACAGAGGTAGCTTGCTCCACAAGTTATATTTAAGTTTAACGTGCTCCAGAAGTGGTGTTATACTCGTCTGCAGGTCTAGTGTATGGTCCTTCTGTATGTGTATTCCCAGGTATTTAAAGCTAGTTACCACTTGCAGAGGTGACCTACCCTCCATTGAAATTCCAGACCCGTTCATTAATGGCATCAAAGCAGACTTATCCCAGTTGATGCGTAGTCCCGAAAACTCCCCAAATTTGTCTATAGTGTCTATAACCACCGGTAGAGTCTCTTGCACTCGATCTAAGAAGACAACCATGTCATCCGCATACAATCCTATTTGATCTGTGCGGTCGGCTATAGTGATTCCAGTGATCTGTGGATGAGAGCGGATTCTAATTGCCAAAGCTTCAATAACTAGTGCAAACAATGCTGGAGACAGAGGGCATCCCTGTCTTGTGCCCTGGTTCAATGAGAAGGGTGTAGACATAGCACCATTGACTAGTATCCTGGCTGTCGGGGACCTATACAACATATGAATCCAATTACTGAATTTAGGCCCAAAGGCGAATCTCTGGAGGCAGGCAAATAAAAATGGCCATTCTACCGAGTCAAATGCCTTGGCCGCGTCCAGCGAGGCCAAGGCCCACTCGTTCTCCTGGACCAGTGTGCTATATTGCACTATGGACTGGACCCGTCTTATATTTATAGAGGTGTTTTTCCCAGGCATAAATCCGTTTTGATCTGGGTGAACTATACTCAATATGACTGAATTAAGCCTGGACGCCAGTATTTTGGTAAAGATCTTGTAATCCACATTAACTAGGGATATAGGACGGTATGAACCGCAGTCTAGTGGGTCTTTACCCTCCTTCCTCAGCACGACTATATGTGCTTCGTATAAGGAGGCAGGTAGAGAGTCGCTGGCTGAAAAATGTGAGAAAACCTCTAAAAGAATCGGGGCCAATACGTCACAATATTTACTATAGAATTCTATGGGAAGGCCATCTGGACCTGGGGATTTCCCCCTAGCCATATCCGAGATGGCAGTAATCACTTCATCCAGTGTGATGTCCACCTCCAGAGACTCCCGTTGTGATCCACTCAAAGTAGGAAACTCCAAATCCGACAAATATGTCACGCAACTTTGAACTCCATGAGGATTTCTAGAAGTGTATAGGGTTTTATAATATTCACAAAAGCACTCTAAAATATCCTCAGGGGATGTAGCTATTGAGCCATCCATCCTCCGTATACCCAATATTGTATTTGAAGTGTTGTGTTGCCTAACCATATATGCCAATAATTTACTGGATTGATTTCCAAGCTCAAAATATGATTGTCGGGTAAAGAACAATTTGCATTTGGACTTGGTCTCAGAGTGCTGCATATATAACCTATATGATTGCATCCAGGCCACCCTATTTCCATCGGTTGGGGCCGATATATATATTGCCTCTGAGTCCCTAAGTCTCCCCTCTACTATATCATCCTCAGTTTTAGTCACTCTTTTAAGATATGTTATGGTTGAAGACAAACACCCTCTAAGGTAGGCTTTAAGAGTGTCCCACACCAAGTTAATATTCCAGGGTTTAGGGTGGGCTTCCAGGAAATCCTCTATTTGGGTCAGAGTTCTATCACTTTGATCTATTAGTTTCAGCCAAAAGGGGTTTAACCTCCAAAAGGGTTTACCAACACCTTGGTTAGTCTTGATAGTAAAAATCACTGGGCTGTGATCTGATATGCCCCTGACCCCGTGTACCATGTCATCCACCCAGGTTGCGATATTGCTCGACCCAAAAATATAATCCAGTCGGGACAGCGTGCGTCTAGTAGAAGAATGACATGTATATTCTCGGGTGTTACGATGCCGGAGTCGCCAAAGGTCAATCCACCCTCCTCCCTCCGCGCATTGCTGCAAATCAGTCAAGTGTGTGGCCGAATGTTGTCCCCCTCCATCCATCCGAAACCTGTCCTGCTCCTCATTCATCACAAGATTAAAATCCCCCATACATAACACATACGCATCTGGATAATTGAGGGCAAAGCTCAGTGCTTGTTTAAGAATGGAGATGCGAGCTGGCGGGGGGTTGTAAATACATAATAGCACATAATCTCTAGAGTTTATAGATGCATATATAAACACAAATCGCCCCTCCGGGTCACTCCTCACCACCTTCACTTCCCAACGGATATGTCTATGGACCAATAGAGAGACACCCCTGGAGTAGCTGGTGTGGAACGCATGTGCCGACCATTGTACCCACGGTTTGTTTACTAGTCTGGCTGTGTCCCGTGTGAGGTGAGTCTCTACCAGTAACACCAGTTGGGCCTTGACTTGCTTAATTTGTGAGAATACCTTAATACGTTTTTTGGGCGATTTTAAGGCCTCTGACATTCCAGGTCATAAAAGCTCTGACCCCATATTACATACATCTTTTTATAGAACCAGGATCCCAGGTATAAGACGTTTTCTGCCCTGCAAGTAGTGTGTGGTTAACCCTCCAACAGTAATAAGCCTGTCCCTGCAAAGAAATAAAGTTAATGCAATTGCAGCCGTAAACATATAGAACCAATATCGAGCTTCAGGACCTTTCCGATAAGTCCTGTAAAACATTTCAAACATCAATGGGGATACCACCACTGAATACAGTGTCCTGGTATAGGTGGTATAAGGGTGCACAAGATAGGGCTCCCATTTCACAAGAACCAATTCCTGGCCAATTCCTCCATCACTCGAGGCACGGGGAAGTCCCATCTGTCTCCAAAGGGGGCTTCAAGCAACCATGGAAAAAGAGGGTCGCCAGGGGGTACAGAAAATGTCACCTAGGAAAGTAATCTCATTGCTTCTGCCCCTTAGGTTTCGGGTGTACCTGTAGCCAGTCCTCAGCCTCAGCAGGTGTAGTAAAAAACAGAGGCGACCCTTCATGCACTATGCGGAGCCGGGCAGGGTACAGCATACAGTAGATGATGTTCCGCTCCCTTAATTTCTTCACCTCCATGAAGTGGGCCCTCTGTTTCTGGAGGTCCACCGAAAAGTCCGGAAAGATCGAGAGCGCAGCATTATTGAACTTGAGTGGGCTCTTCTGTCGGGCCAGACGGAGTGCTGTGTCTCTATCTCTGTAGTTGAGCATCCTTGCTAAAAAGGGACGTGGTGGCGCGCCTGGAATAGGAGGCCTCATTGGAACTCTGTGCGCACTCTCCACTGCAAATGTCGAGGAGAACTCATCTCCGAGATTACATTTCAGCCACTCCTCCAGGAATTGTTTCGGATGCTGACCTTCCGAGCGCTCTG
This sequence comes from Anomaloglossus baeobatrachus, assembly GCF_048569485.1. Classification (NCBI taxonomy): domain Eukaryota; kingdom Metazoa; phylum Chordata; class Amphibia; order Anura; family Aromobatidae; genus Anomaloglossus; species Anomaloglossus baeobatrachus. The sequence continues at coordinate 628,190,821 of NC_134354.1, forward strand.
GCAGTCCTATGATTCGTATATTGTTTCGACGCATGCGGTTCTCCAGATCGTCTGCTTTCTGGCGCCATGCATTTGCCGATCCAGCCATTGTGGTCATTTTTGTTTTGAGTATTACAGTTTGATCCTCAAGTTGAGACACTCGTGTCTCGACTTCCGCTGTTCGGGTCCTCAAGGATTGCATGTCCTGACGCAGGAGGCCCACCTCTGAATGTACCTGCTCAATTTTCCCTGTGAGGGAGCTGTTGCTTGTAGAAATTGCTTGTGGAAGCTGTTCATACACCTGCCTCAGGGTTAAATCATCTTTATCCTCTGACATGTCATCCAATAGTGCCTGACCTTTTGGGGTGGCATTTCTCTTGGCTTTAGGGGCATCTGCCTGACCACCCCTTGCGAACTCCTTAAGTTTGTCAATAGCTCCACTTTGTTTAGGGGGACTCATATTGATACACTGGGGATTTGCTGATTCTGCACCCCTCTCTTATCGTGCCCCCGTGCGTCTGAATCTGTGCCTTTATAATGTATATTTAGTAATATGTCTGTCTCCACTTCCTCACCACATCCAGAGAGCCGGAAAACAGCCACTTATATGGTGGATAATAAGAATGAAGGGAGTCCCAGGGCAGCACAGCACTCAGGGTGTATTTATCAGGATGATGCAGGCCTGCGCAGCGTGGGGACTTCAATATGTGCCACTTATTTGTTTTCATGTGTCAGGAAGAATCTGCAGGGCCCGTTTTGCAAGGCACACACTCCAGACCCTCCAGCACTCTATGGGTTAAAGTCTCCCACACAACCACCGGCCCCTGCTGCACACTGACTGCCAGTTAGGCTGCTTTCACACTACGTCTTTTTAACATGCGTCCTGAACGTTTTTTTGCTGCAAAAGCGGATCCTGCTTTTACAGCAAAAAACGCATGCAAACGCATGTGTTACTTTGCAGGATCCTGTCACTGGATGTTTAGGGGCGGGCATTGGAGTCAAGTGATCGGGAGTGATGGGAACTAAACGTGCCAGACTGGGAGCCAGCTTCTTACAACTGCGGAGGTTCGTAACCAAGGTAAACATCGGGTATACTTGCTTGGATACCCGATATTTATTTTGGTTACGAGCGTCTGCAGCTGCTAGGAGCCGGGCTCCCTGCACACGTAACCAACGTAAACATCGGGTAACTAAGATAAGTGGTTACCCGATATTTACCTTGGTTACGAGTGTCCGCAGCTCTCAGGTGGAGGAGAGGGAGGGGGAGAGACAGAGAGGTAGGAGATAGAGGGACTGATCACGCGAGACTGGTTCTGGGCATGCTCAGTAGAGCAAGCAGGATCCTGTCTATCAGCATGCCAGCGTTCACATGCTGTTTAGTCAGGATCCAGCGATTTGCAGTATTTGGACGCAGCTCAAAAACGCTACATGTACCGTTTTTGAAAGATGTTAAAAAACTGCAAGTCGCTGGATCCTCACTATAACGCACGCAAACGCAGGTGAACGCATGTTAACGCGAGTCCATTGCAAATGCATTGAAATGAAAACGCATTTGCACTGGATCCGTTTTTGCGTTAAAAAAACGTTCAGGACGCATGTTAAAAAGACGTAGTGTGAAAGCAGCCTTACACAGCTAAGGGATTAACTCCCTTAGTTACCTCACCACTCCTGGGTCTTCACCTCTGGCCATAAATCTGTCACTTCTCACTGCTCTCCGGAGTCATGCTCTGCTGCTCACTGTGGAAATGCAGGGTGTAGGGAAGATGGCTGCTGCTCCACACTCTCCAGCCTCAGGAGGTCCAGCAACGCTGTGCAAGAGTCAGAGAATAGCTCCAGTGGGAATCTGCAGCCTCCAGATGGTGTCTCCTGTCACAGCAGCAGGTCAGTGAGTAAATGGATCAGGTAACCGGGTGTAAATGGCCAGGATAAGATCAGGATTATAGGAGCTCTCTTCCCATGCGTCCTCTCTGGTCGGCTACATCGCCCCGCCCCCGGCTTTCGTGGTTTTGGAGTCCAAATGTTCCTTTTTATATTGTACCAGAATTGGAACAGAGTCCCTCCTTTTTAATTTTTGCCAGATTTTGCACTTCCTGGAACTCCTACACTCATAAAGCCTATGCACTACCAAACAATTTTAACAGAATGTGTATGAGGCCCTCCTTTATAAGGCCCTTCCTCTAATAAGGGGTGTATCTGAGTCCCTGTTCCTTCTAATTTTTGCCAATTCTTGCAGTCACCGCATAGGTTCTGTGAGTTTCAGTCCCACTTTCATAAATTAAATAGGATGTGTCTGCCATGTCACACACAGCACACGCCCAGATAAGATAGTAAAATGTTAAAATTACATTTTCCTGTGAATATTTGTGTTTTTTTTACTATTGGAACACAATAAGAACATACAAAAATGCAGCATAAATGCTACTTTCGAACATAGAGAATCCAAGACGCAATGTAATTACTCACCAAAACATATATAGAGAAAAACGTTGTAAACGTTTTATTGAACACATTGGAAAATACACATAAAAACAGAATAAAAAATGTGGCGAGATGCAAAGAAAGTTGAACTAGGGCATATGTTAATCATCAATAACCAGAAGTACATTTCTAAGATAGATTCACACATGTAAAAATATAAAATTTGATGTTGGGTATATGTAATAATATTCAAGGTATTTTATAAATATTTTAGGCATCAAAAAAGATCTCAAGCCAGTTTTTAAGTACTATATAACACGGGGTGTACAGATGGTCAGAAGAAATCCGAAACAGGTTGTGAACAATTTGTAGTACTCAATGATCAATGCAAAGACATACATTTGGGCCTCAAAGGACTAATGTAGAAGAGCTGTAAAGTGCAAAGAAAGGAAAAAAAAATGGTGTGGGGTAAGCTGCTTCTGAAACAGTGGGATATCCGTATCAGTGTAAGTAGATATAAAGTGAATATATATATATAAATCTGCTGGTTGCCACGTCTTGTCGGCTGCCGGCCCTTTAAATTCCCATGTGCTTTGCGAGGACGCACATTCAGCGTTCACTACTGAACGTTAGTCAGTGCCTGTGTGCTGAGGACTCACTTTGTGGGCGGGGTTAGCGCGCTCTGCGCCACATCCCACAGAAGACCAGCAGCAGTTTCACAGCTTACAGCGCTGTGTGCTCGCTCCCACTGTGATATGTGCCCACTCCGACTGTGCTGTGTGCCCGCTCCCCCTGTGCATGCTCCCACTATGCTGTGTGCCTGCTCCTCCCAGTGCCCGCTCCCACTGTGCTGTGTGCCCACTCCCACTGTGCTATGTGCCCGCTCCCCAGGTGCCCTGTGCTCCCACCAGGGCTATGTGCCTCCCAGCTAGTGCTGTGCACCTCCTCCCCCAGGGCTGTGTGCCCCCCTCCCCCAATGCTGTGTGCCCCCCTCTCCCAGGGTTGTTTCCCCCCCCTGGGCTGTGTGACTCCCCCCAAGTGCTGTGTACCACCCCCAGTGCTGTGCCCCTCAGTGATGTCCATGCTCCCCCATACTGTCTGAGCCCCCTAGTGATTTCTGTGCTCTGCAAGTGTTGTCTCTTTCCTCCAGTACCCAGTAGTGATGTGCGTGCCCCCCCAAGTGCTGTCTCTGCCCCCAAGTGCTGTCTCTGCCCCCAAGTGCTGTCTCTGCCCCCAAGTGCTGTCTCTGCCCCCAAGTGCTGTCTCTGCCCCCAAGTGCTGTCTCTGCCCCCAAGTGCTGTCTCTGCCCCCAAGTGCTGTCTCTGCCCCCAAGTGCTGTCTCTGCCCCCAAGTGCTGTCTCTGCCCCCAAGTGCTGTGTCTGCCCCCCAAGTGCTGTGTCTGCCCCCCCCAAGGGCCGTGTCTGCCCCCCCCAAGGGCCGTGTCTGCCCCCCCAAGGGCCGTGTCTGCCCCCCCCAAGGGCCGTGTCTGCCCCCCCCAATGGCTTTCTCTTTCGCCCCCCCCCCTCCCTAAGGGCCGTCTCTTTCGCCCCCCAGGTGATGTACATGCCCTCAGCCTCTCTTATGATGTATATATCACAGGTGGGGCTCGAGCATATAGATCACATGAGGGGCTGGTGGCATATAGATCACAGGAGGGGCTGGGGCATCTCCTGTAATATATATACTGCAGTCTCAGCATCTCCCATGTGATGTATATGCCCCCAGCCCCTCCTGTGTTGTATGTACAGCAGTCCTAGTTTCGGTTATGTAATGTATGTGATTTACCAATCTTCTTATCACAAAGAGTTGACTGCGCTTCAGACCAAGACAATCCTGGAAAACTAGTTGTGAGAAGCAACATGAGCAATATCACCCAAGATTAACTGCCGCACCAATGAGAAGCATGTATGTATGTATGTTTGTATGTGAGTGTATATATATATATATATATATATATATATCTATATTTATAGCGTGTATGTATATATATATATATATATATACAGTGTATATATTATATAATGTATATACTCACTTTGTATCTGCTTACACTGATATTAATATCCTACTGTCTGTACAAGCAGCTGCCTAAACCCTCTCCCCCCTCTCTTCGTACTTTACATCTCTTCTACAATAGTCCTTTGAGGCCCTAATTTATGTTTCTGCATTGAACATCGGATCATTGAGTACTACAAATTGTTCATAACCTTCTTGGGATTTCTTCTGACCATCTGCTCACCCTGTTATATATATTGCTTAAAAACCTGTTTGAGATTGTTTTTGATGCCTAAAATATTTATATAATACCTTGAATTTTATTGCACATACCCAGCATCAAAATGTATAGTTTTACATGTGTGAATCTATCTTAGAAATGTAATTTTAATATCTTGAATCTCTCCACATTTTTAATTCAGTTTTTGTGTATTTTTCCAATGTTTTCAATAAAGGAATTTTACAGTTTCTCTATATATGTTTTGATGAGTCATTTCTCTTTGTCTTGGATTCTCTACATTGAATGACTAACATAGTTGACTGTACTGGATTACATGTGAATATAGCCTAGGGGGTGGAGGAGGAGGCTTTTTTTCTTTTTAAATTTGCCTTACATACAATTCATTATACAGGAAAGATTGTTTCCTAACATTTTTTCCTGTAAAATTCAGGTTCTATTAGGTTTGGTATGTTTTATTGTTTAGTTTTTAAAAGTGACAAAATACTTCACAACATTGTTCCCAGCAATGACCTGGGAGTCTGAAATGTCTCCAGGGATCTTCGCAAATCCGGTCCCCGTTCCTTTTGAATTCTTTTTCCATCCATATCAGCGATTTCACTGCCCCCCAGACCTCCTGGGAGGGTCTGCTGCAAAAGTGCTTGCATGAGAGTGAGGAGAACAGGACACTACTCTATATGTAGAGACATACGGGGGGGGGGGAAAAACCCTTAAAACTGTACACAGCCGTTACGCTGACCGCAGCGAAATGATGCGTGGCAGGAACACTAATGTTGGAAAAACATTATCACAGCTACGGGGTGCTACTTCAAAAAGACAGCAACATGATCCACTTTGTAGAATAGTAGAAAGAAATGATGAAGAGCACTCACCGGTAGTTGCTGTGCAGGTAGGTGTAAGTTTATTCACAGGTGCGGTAATACATGTGAAGGCAGGCGGGGAGGGAGCAGGACGGGACGGCACGTCAGACGACGGCCGTTTCGCACTCTATACTAGTGCTTCGACGAGTCAGACCCGTCAAAACACTAGTATAGAGTGCGAAACGGCCGTCGTCTGACGTGCCATCCCGTCCTGCTCCCTCCCCGACTGCCTTCACATGTATTACCGCACCTGTGAATAAAATTACACCTACCTGCACAGCAACTACTGGTGAGTGCTCTTCATCATTTCTTTTTACTATTCTACAAAGTGGATCTGCTGCAAAAGTGGTTGAGTTTCCCATTGACTTCAATTATACTCATTACCCAAACAAGTAGTCCGATTTGCTCGATTCAAGTACTGAGCATTTTAATGTTCACTCATCATTAGTTTCAAGCCATGTGGGAAAGAAAAAGATCTCTCTGCTGCCGAAAAGCATCAAATAGTAAAATGCATTGGACAAGGTATGAAAACATTAGATATTTCACGAAAATTAAAGAGGGATGATCGTATTGTGAAGACATTTCTAGTTGATGCAAAGCAAATATGGATTTGTGCAGATAAAGGCTTAATGAGAAAGATCTCTGTCAGACAAATTCATTGGATTAAGAGAGCAGCTGCTAAAATAACCATGCAAACAGGTATTTGAAGCTGCTGATGTCTCTGCAGTCCTGTGAATCTCAAGGTGTAGGATCCTCCAGAGGCTTACGCCTCTGCATAAACCTACTGTTCAACCATCCCTAACCAGTGCTTACAAACATAAACTATTGCAGTGGACCCAAACATGCATGAAAACGAATTTTAAAATAGTCTTTTTTACTGATGAGTGCCGTGCATCTCTGGATGGTCCAGATGGATGGAGTAGTTGATGATTGGTGAATGGCCAACAAGTCTGCGACATTAGGAAGGAGGTGACAGAGTCATGGTGTTGGCCAGAATCATGGGGACAGAACTGGCATAAAGAACTGTGCTATCCATAGTACTCTTCTTGCATGACAATGTAACAACTATATGCTGCAAAGCATACCTTTGAATCATTGGCTGCTATGGGCATAAAAGGAGAGAAACTCCTGGTGTGGCCACCAGCCTCCCCTGACCTTAACTCTATTGGGAACCTTTTGAGTATTCTCCAGTAAAATATCAATGAGGATGGGACGCAGTTCACATCAAAACAGCAACTCCTGGAGGCAATTCTGACATCCTGGAAAGAAATTCAAGCAGAAACTATCCCAAAAAATATCACACGTTCAATGAATGCAAGAATTGTAAATTGTGAAAGTGATATCAAAGAAGGGGTTCTTTGGTAACATGTAGCTTGGTCTGTTATAAAAAAAATAAATTTATTTATTAAAAAGCTTTTGATTTCAGTAAATGTGATATCTTAATGCTGCATATTTAACCCCCTCACGACTAAAGACATATCGGTACATCCTAAATCATGAAGGGGCAATCTCCACCAGCTGCTGCGGTGAGCCGGCGGCCATCCCTACACATGTCTGCTGATTTGAATAGCAGATATGTGTGGCTAACAGGTGCGGGTGGAACCGCAACCCACTCGCACCTGTTAACCATTTAGATCGTGCTGTTAAAATGTGACAGCGTGATTTAAATGGTTACGGCAGGGAAATCGCCTTTCCCCTCCACCATCAGAATCTCTGTGACATGATCCCTGGGAGCCATGGTAGTGACATGTCATGTGATGACTTCTGTCACTATCATGACGTAGTTCCTGTTACAGCTGACAGAGCAGCAGCCATAACAGGAACACAGCATTTCTGCTGATTACAGCGGTCAGCTCTGAGCAATAGAAATGAATTAGCGATCAGACTGTTGATCCTTATAGTCCCCTAGGAAGCCTAGTAAAATAAAAAAGTTAAAATCACCCCCCATTCGCCCCATTGAAAATTAAAAGGTAAAAAAAAATATATACACATATTTGGTATTGCCGCTTTCAGAAATGCCTGATCTAGCAAAATATAACAAAATATAAAATTAATCTGATTAGAATTTTTTTTGCCGCTATGCCGTTTACCAAACGTCAAACGTACGTTTTTGACAAAAAAGACAAAAAAGCTTATGTTTTTGGTCATCGCAAAGTTTGCGCAAAATGCAATAACAGGTGATCAAAATGTAGCATCTGCTCAAAAATGATACCATTAAAGACGTCAGCTCGAGACACAAAAAATAAGCCGTTGCTGAACCATAGATCCCGAAAAATGAGAACACTACAGGTTGCGGAAATGGCACAAAAAGTTTTCCACTTTTTTTGGACAAACTTCTGAATTTTTTAACCCCTTCGATAAAAGTAAACCTAGACATGTTTGTGTCCATGTACGCCTACCGACCTGAGGCATCACACTGACACATCAGTTTTACTATAGAGTGAACACTGTGAATAAAATACCCCAAAAACAATTGTTGAATCGCACTTTTTTTTTGCAAATTTTCCGCACTTGGATTTTTTTGCCATTTTCCAGTACACTATATGGTAACAGCTCTCAGAAGAAGGAGAGCAAAAAAATGAAAAATCGCCTGGGGTGAAGGGGTTAACAATTGATCATTTTCAGTACTTTAGAGCCTATAAAATGTTTGGAAAATTCTTATTGTTTTTGTTTTGTTTTTTTTTAAGTTATGATTGGGAGGCTTGTACAATTAAAATTTTATTTATACTTCATGATTGGCGGACTCGCAGATTACCGGGACTGGCCGGTCTAGTCTAGCCGGTGTAGAAGAAACAAAAAAAAACGGTTCCAGCCCGGGATTGGTCCCGGTTATCTGGCCGGACGCCGGTCCCCATATAAGTCTATGAGGACCAGAATCCGGCAATTAAAAATGGTGGTAGAAGGGATAGGAGCAAGCGCTTCATACCTACCAAGTCTCCGTCGCAGCTCTAACTGCTGTCAGGCCGCTGATTCAATTCCGGGGCCGCTCATTTACCTTCATTGCATATGCACTACTTTCCTTGCCCACCGACCGTCCTGGCGTCTTTGATTGGTTGCAGTCAGATGCGCCCCCGCCCTGAGTGGCAGCGTGTTAGCTGACTGCTTCCAATCACAGACGCTATGTCCGTCTATCATGGTATAAAAATAAATAAATTAAAATATTTGGCGTAGGGTCCTCCCATATTATGATACCCTGCACAGATAAAGCATACAGCTACAGGCTGTTAATTTGGCTGTGTATCAAAAGAAAAACTGCATGTAGTGTTTTTTTTGTTTTGATTTGATTTTTTTTTTTTTTTAATTTATTAAATAAATAATTTAAAAAAAAAAAAAGCTTGTGGTCGTCTCCAATTTTGATAGTCAGCCATGATAAAGCCCAACAGCTGGGGGCTGGTATTCTCAGGTTGGGAGACGCATGGTTATTAGACCCTCCAGTGTAAAAATAGCAGCCACCCGGAATTGCCGTATCCATTAGATGTAACAAGCCCGACGCTTTACCCAGATCTTTCCGAATGCTCTTTTGCAGTGGCAATCGGGGTAATAAGGGGTTAATGTCAGCTCACAGGTGCCTCTAAGCTCTAGATTATTAATGGGAGGTGCATGAGATGCCCCCATTACTATTCTGTAATTCAAAAGAAATAAACAGAAACACCTCAAAAAACCTTTATTTGAAGTAAAAGACAAGCCCCCTCTTTCACCACTTTATTACCCCCAGAACACCCCTGCAGGTCCGACGTAATCCACATGAGGTCCCACGACGATTCCAGTTCTGCTACATCTGAATTCACACCAAGCGGCCATAGAACATGACTGCCCGCTGTGAGGTTCAGGCAGAGACTGAGTGAGCCACGCGCCCAGCGGTGACGTCACCCACCTTCCCAGTATCCTTCCCTTTCTTTTACATGTATTTGGAGGTTTCCACGTATTCCATAAGTCTTTTGAGTTTCTGCCGTTTTCCCTGTACGGACTGTGTTAATAAGTTTTTAGCCCTGTATCTCACCCTCAGCCTGTATGCACATAATTTATGTTAAATGTTGTTTAGTGTAGCACTGTGTTTTTAGTTGAGTATGCATTTAAGGTCTGCCAACATGGAGTGGGGCACTATTTCGTAATCTTGGGGTGCCAACCTCCGCAGTCAGACAGGGGCAAATAAGGGTCAGAAATAGGGCTTCTTCTAGTCTGACTAGGGATTTCTTGATTACTAGTAGTACATCTCTCCAAGTTGGTTCAATCCCATTGTAGGGCTCAGTCGTAACATCTGCAAGTTGTAGTTTTGATAACCTGCTGCTGATGAAACACTGGTTGTATCAGTAGGTGACTAGTAAACCTGCTGCCATGTAATTTTCTATACTCATGAGCGCTTTATAACCCTGCCCCCACCACTGATTGTCAGCTTTCTGCCTATACACAGTGTACACATTTAGAAAACTGGTGGATCTGCATCAGGTAAAACAGTGATTTTTATCAGAACTGCAGCAAGTAGCCTAGGGAGTGACCCATTGCTGGAATCAGTGTCTTTGCCCCTACATCCTACTACTCTGAAAAGGGTTAGCAAACACCTTGCGACAGATTTCCATTAAGAGAATGTTATAGAGTAATAATTAGAGGCAAATTGGAGATTGGATTATGAATGGGGATATTAAATTTCCCCATGATGAGTGAGTATATCATTGGATACCATGTTGCAACATAATCGGGCAACTGTTGGGATTGTTGGATGCCTTTTGCAGGTACAAGACATGCAAGAGTCTGCCAGTGTGGCCCTCAAAAGAAGGGAAACGTGCGTGCGCATACGGGGGGATTTTGTTTTCTCTCTCTATTTTGTATGAGATTTTTGGTCTGTCTGACAAGATTTTCCATTAATGTAAGTTAAAGCTATAAGATTAAATTATCTAGTCAATTTCTATAACATTTAAAGTCTACATGAAAGAAGTCGAAAAGAGAATGGTCTGGGCGAGCTGCCAGTCTGATGAAGTGACAGGCAGAGAAAGCCCAGAGAGAGCTGTAAGATAACACATGTTCTGTAGGTAAAGATTCACTGTTTGAAAGGAATTACGTGGAGACACTGAAAAAACACATACGAATGGAAAGGTCAACTTTCTGGTTATCATTGTATTTTTCTCAGGCTCATTTGTGAAAATATAGTCTGGAGCTGAGCCATGGTAAAAATGTCCATGTTTGTAGAAATACAGAAGTACAAATATTAAAAAAGGCAAAACAAAGCGGCAAAGCAAGCAGAGCTCTGTAGAATTAATAAAACCGAGAAATATGCTGGCTATACACAGGATTCTCGCAGGAAATCTGCAAGGAAATCCACAGACACAAATCTACGTCAAATTTTGTGCATTTTGGTGAAGATTTACATGTGGATTTACATGCTTATTTCTATATTCTAGTCGACGCAATAGCCCATAGTTCCTGCTTTAAGGGTGCTTTACACGCTGCGACATCGCTAACGATTGCTAGCGATGTCGAGCGCGATATCACCCGCCCCCGTCGTTCGTGCGACATTTGGTGCTCGCTGCCGTGGTGAACATTATCGATACAGCAGCGTCACACGAACATACCTTGTCAGCAACGTCGCTGTGACTGCCGAACAATTTCTCCCTCAAGGGGGAGGTGCGTTCGGCGTCATAGCGACGTCACTGCGGCGTCACTAAGCGGCCGGCCAATAGAAGCGGAGGGGCGGAGATGAGCGGGATGTAACATCCCGCCCACCTCCTTCCTTCCGCATTGCCGGTGGACGCAGGTAAGGAGATGTTCGTCGTTTCTGCGGTGTCACAAATAGTGATGTGTGATGCTGCAGGAACGACGAACAACATCGTACCTGTAGCAGCAGCGATATTAAGGAAAGGAGCGACGTGTCAACGATTACCGTTTTTGAACAATTTTGTGATCGTTGATCGTCGCTCATTGGTGTCACACGCTGCGATGTCGCTACCAGCGCCGGGTGCGTCACTAACGACATGACCCCGACAATATATATCGGTAGCGATGTCGCAGTGTGTAAAGTACTCTTTAGTCTGTCACTTCAGGAGTGCTGGGGAAATGAGAATAGTGATTTTTGTCTTTATATTAATCTTTGAGAATACTTTTTTTTTTTTTTCTTCCCTTGAACTGAACTGTAGATCTATGAACATCTCTTTGGAATCCACAAATGTTAGGCTTTGTTGAGCAGGTGTGCTGCTATTTCTGAACATACTCTTATGGTGGATTCTCAGATTTCTTTTTATTGTATTTGCAGTGGTTCTGTTTTTCAGGTTTTAGTGCAGCATTTCACATGCAATTTAAATGCGCCAACATATTCCGTAGCGCTTTACAATTCAGGAGGATCATATACAAACAAGTAACAGTTATAGAAAATACAATATTTAGGGTAAGTTCACACAGTGCATTTTTCGCGGCGTTTTTGCGTATTTTTCGGGTGCGTTTTTGCTCAGAAAACGCTGTGACATTGCTTCCCCAGCAAAGTCTGAGTTCTCATTTTTGCTGTCTGCACACAGCGTTTTTTTAGCTGCGTTTTTGTGCTGCACACAAATGCAGCATGTCAATTATTTTTGCGTTTTTCACTGCGTTTTCCACCCATTGAGTTCAATGAGATGTTCAAAAATGCAATGAAAAACGCAAATTGCAAATATAGCTGCGTTTTAGTGCGTTTCTATGACTAAAAACGCAGCTATAAATGCAAGGGGTGGGTAGTAAAGTGACATGTACAGGAAGGGGATTCCTTCTGTCAGTAAACACAGAAGCGTGAACCCTCCGGTACAGTCACCGCTGCGTCCACCTCCAGTCCTGTGCATGTCTGCTCCGTGCGGCGCCATATCCGGGCGGGAGGTGGAGGCAGCTGTGAAATCAAAAGTGAACAGCAGAAAAAAAAAGTCATACTCACGTGTCTGCAGACTCCCGGTGCCATGTCCAATCCCAGCTCCTCTCCCGGTACCGCCGCTCCGGCTGTGTGCAGTGTCCCCGGGCACGTCCGATGGCTGCAGGACCTGGCGATGGATCACCTGATGCGGTCACCTGACGCGTCAGCTGATCGGAAGTCTCGCGGTGACGCCGGCGCCCGGCCGGCTTCACCTATCAGCTGATCCTGCCATCAGGAGACTTCACTGATTACCGGCAGCTCCAGCAGCGATCGGACAGGATCAGACTCCGCTCCAGGAGCTGCCGGTAATCAGCACATAAGTTTTTTTTTTTTTGTTTTTTTTTTGCACTGATGCATCAGCTGATTGTATAAACGGCTTTTATACAATCAGCTGATGTGTGATGTGATTTACATCCTAGAACCTGACACATCATCTGATCGCTTTGCCTTCCAGCAAACCGATCAGATGATATTGGATCCGGATTGGACGGCGCGGGACCCTTGACCCAGGATTACTGCGGAGGGGGGTTCTTTATTTCAATAAAGATGGAGTCACTAATTGTGTTGTGTTTTATTTCTAATAAAAATATTTTTGTGTGTTGTGTTTTTTTTTTTATCTTTACTAGAAATTCATGGTGGCCATGTCTAATATTGGCGTGACACCATGAATTTCGGGCTTAGGGCCAGCTATACAGCTAGGCCTAACCCCATTATTACCCAGCGAGCCACCCGGCATCAGGGCAGCTGGAACAGTTGGATACAGCGCCAGAAGATGGCGCTTCTATGAAAGCGCCATTTTCTGGGGTGGCTGCGGGACTGCAATTCACAGCGGGGGTGCCCAGAAAGCATGGGCACCCTGCACTGTGGATTCCAATCCCCAGCTGCCTAGTTGTACCCGGCTGGACTCAAAAATTGGGCGTAGCTCACGTCATTTTTTTTTTAAAATTATTTCATGAAATTCATGAAATAATTAAAAAAAAAAAAGGGCTTCCCTATATTTTTGGTTGCCAGCCGGGTACAAATAGGCAGCTGGGGGTTGGGGGCAGCCCGTACCTGCCTGCTGTACCCGGCTAGCATACAAAAATATGGCGAAGCCCATGTCATTTTTTTTGTTTGGGGGGGGGGGGCAAAGAAATCCTGCATACAGTCCTGGAAGGAGGATGCTGAGCCTTGTAGTTCGACAGCTGCTGTCTGCTCTCCTGCATACACTATTGGATGGAGGATGCTGAGCCTTGTAGGTCTGCTCCCCCTGACTCTCCCTCAAGCATACAGTCCTGGATGGAGCATGCTGAGCCTTGTAGTTCTGCAGCTGCTGTCTGCTCTCCTGCATACACTATTGGATGGAGTATGCTGAGCCTTATAGTTCTGCAGCTGTCTGCTCTTCTGCATACACTAGTGGAGAATGAAGAACACATTGAAGAAGGAAATAACATCAGACCTTTTTTTTTGTTCACTGATAAAAAACGCATAAAGACGCAGTGAGCAAAAACGCAGCAAAATAACGCACCAAATCGCGGCAAAACGCGTGCGTTTTTTGCCGCGGGTGCGTTTTTGTGCGGTTTTTGCCGCAAAAAACGCATAAAAACGCAGCGTCAAAAAAACGCAGTGTGTGAACCTAGCCTTAAAGATAATCGTCAGGTGATTTTGTAGTACAATACTAATGTTATCTTTAAATCAGGTTTAAGGAGACCTTTCAGAATCAGTAAGTTTTATAGCTCTCCCTCTTCCTGTATTTTGTTGTAAATTCAGTGTGACATAGTAGATAGTCAAGCATCTGTAAATACAAACTGCATATTCACTCCCACCTCTCAGTGCTGGCATCAGTGGTGGAAAATCTGAACTGAATTCTCAATGCTGCCCCCACCCATACTCCCTCCCACTTTTCAGCAGTGATAGTGATTGCACTGAGAGGTGGGGGGGGGCGGAGCAGTGAATGTGTAAACTGTATTTACACATATTTGACTAGTGTGCACAAGATACTGAATTCTACTGAGCTTACAGCAGGATAACAGGATAAGGTAGACTTAAGGGGTACTTCACACACAGCGAGATCGCTGCTGAGATCGCTGCTGAGATCGCTGCTGAGTCACGGTTTTTGTGACGCAGCAGTGACCTCATTAGCGATCTCGCTGTGTGTGACACTGAGCAGCGATCTGGCCCCTGCTGTGAGATCGCTGCTCGTTACACACAGCCCTGGTTCGTTTTTTTTATTGTTGCTCTCCCGCTGATAAGCACACATCGCTGTGTGTGACAGCGAGAGAGCAACAATCCTGAATGTGCAGGGAGCAGGAGCCGGCGTCTGACAGCCTGCGGTAAGCTGTAACCAAGGTAAACATCGGGTAACCAAGGTGGTTACCCTATATTTACCTTCGTTACCAGCCTCCGCAGCTCTCACGCTGCCAGTGCCGGGTCCTGCTCCCTCCTTCACACGCTAAGCTAAGCGGTGTGCGCTGGTAAGTAAGGTAAACATCGGGTAATCATACCCGATAATTACCTTAGTTACCAGTGTCCGCAGCTACTAGACACCGTCTCCGTGCAAGCGCAGCGTCGCTTGCATGTCGCTGCTGGCTGGGGGCTGGTCACTGGTCGCTGGTGAGATCTGCCTGTTTGACAGCTCACCAGCAACCATGTAACGACGCAGCAGCGATCCTGACCAGGTCGGATTGCTGGTGGGATCGCTGCTGCGTCGCTAAAGTGTGACGGTACCCTTAGGGTACCGTCTCACTAAACGATGTACCAGCGATTCCGACCACGATATGACCTGGTCAGGATCGCTGGTGCGTCGCTACATGGTCGCTGTTGAGCTGTCATTTTAAAGATATATGTTGCTGCAAAAACTTTATCCAACATAAGTTGATGACGACTGCCAATTTCAAGTCTGCAACATGAAAATTTAAATACCAGATTTTTGTGTGTATTTCGCCTATTGCAATGCAGTTGGTGAATTGTCAAGCCTACCAATACAATTCACTCCAATTCAAATAAAAAAAACATTAAAATACAAGCAGTATCAGGCAGATCTCACCAGTGACCAGCCAGCAGCGACTCGTGGAAACGATGCTGCGCTTGGTAACCAAGGTAATTATCGGGTAACTAAGCAAAATGCTTTTTCTTGGTTACCCGATATTTACCTTGGTTACCAGCGCACACTGCTTAGCGCTGGCTCCCTGCACTCAGAGCCAGGGTACACATCGGGTTACTAAGCAAAGCGCTTCGCTTAGTTACCTGATGTGTACTCTGGCTACGTGTGCAGGGAGCCAGCACTGGCAGCCTGAGAGCAGCGTACGCTAGTAACTAAGGTAAATATCGCGTAACCAAGCAAAGCGCTTCGCTTGGTTACTTGATGTGTACCTTGGTTACCAGCGTCCACAGCTTCCAGACGCCTGCTCCCTGCACATTCAGATCGTTGCTCTCTCGCTGTCAAACACAGCGATGTGTGCTTCACAGCGGGAGAGCAACGAGCAAAAAATGAACCAGCACTGTGTGTAACGATCAGCGATTTCACAGCAGGGGCCAGGTCGCTGCTTTGTGTCACACACAGCAAGATCGCTGATGAAGTCACTGGTGCGTCACAAAACCTGTGACTCGGCAGCGATCTCACTATGTGAGAAGTACACCTTATAAAAGTTACTGATCCTTAAAGGTTTCCTTAAGCCCGATGTAAAGATAAGATTACTATTGTACTACAAAATCGCCTGACAGATTCCCTTTATAGCAAATGCTGTTTAAAGTATTTCTGCTTGGAAATATTCCACATTACATTGTAGAGAGACATACTTTGTTGTGCATTCCGTCTGATCTGTGAACAGTAATAGAGAAGAAGCTGAGCAGAATGATATACAGGTTTGTAGGAAAATCTTCTTTATAACTTGTATTTTATAAATTGAAATCTCTGGTGTTTGCATGTAGAGTCCAGTGGGCGGTCCTACTAGTGATTGACAGCTGTCCAACATGCACAGGCATACAGGGACCATTCATCATCTTCACACACACCCAGGAATTTCAGTGAATAAAATACAAGTGTTATTGAAACTTTTCCCTCAAAGTATATCAATGTGACTAGTTCCTCCTGCTTTAAAACATTATATCTGCAGATGAGATACCATTTTCAACTTGACAGGTTCCCTTCAAATCATGTTCGTGATGAGATCCCCATCCCCAGAAATACTTGCTTGTATTTTTTCTTTTTTTCTACCGATGTTTCCACTACGCAAATTACACCACATGTGAATTGACCATATGGCTTTCTTACACTTAGGGTATGCTGAATTTAGATAAATAAATGGTGTACGAAAAAGTGCACTCAGTGTGAAAAATACAACAAAAACCATACTGCTTGTATTTTAACGGGTTTTTTTTTATTTGAATTGGAGTGAATTGTATTGGTAGGCTTGACAATTCACCAACTGCATTGCAATAGGCGAAATACACACTAAAATCTGGTATTTAAATTTTCATGCTGCAGACTTGAAATTGGCAGTCGTCATCAACTTATGTTGGATAAAGTTTTTGCAGCAACATATATCATTAAAATGTTATGCGCTACGTAAGTATTCTTAGAGAGGATCTTTCACCAAATTTTTTATGTTTAGCAGAACATAGTGATGGCTGCAGGGCTATTTTTTTTGTTTATTTTTTTTATTTTTACATTTTGCTTTTCTGTTACTATCAGTAATCAAAGTTTTTGGCACCTAATGAGTTAACTCTTGCTAAGTCCAAATGTGTGTTATCAGATTGTTTTCACTGGGGCTTGTACTTCTTTCCCCTCTATGATGTTGACCAATCATAAGCAGGCAGCAACACTCAACAGAAAGAAGTACAAGCCCTCACCATAGTGTAGAATAGGTTTCCCAGTGTGTGAGTTGTATGACAGGCAGCTCTGATCTCCTGGTCTAGCCTCCTTCATGATTTAGAATGTGTAGAAGAAGAGCATAGATGATTAATACTTTAGATAATGTCTCTCTTGGGGAGGGGCAGCACAGTTGAGTTTAGCCGTCACGTTACAAACATTTCTATCAGCTCTGCTCATCTCAAAGCACTGTGACCTCTGCTGTACTGCCCCTCACCTACACTGCCTTTCTTGCTGAGATGTAATGACAGCCCTGATCTTACTACAGAGCTAGTACAAGTTTCTTGAACACAGCAGAAATAAGTGTATTTTGATAGATCTAACATTTACGGACATGATAATAGCATTTTTTTTTCAGTCTTCATAGAAGACTTGAATATGAAATCGCTTGTTCTGGATTCTGCAGCATTGGAAGTATTTGGAAAAAAAAATATGGTTTCCTATGAAGCCAAAGCATGTGGGCTGGGCTCCAGAGGACAACCAACATGTATGAAACAGGGGCATTCAGCTGGCCACCAGCTGCCAAGGCAACCAATTGGCACACCTCAAGTGTACTGGCTGTTTCTTGGCACTTAAATGCCGGTCAGTGATTGACAGCGGCATTTAAGTGGTTAACAGGAGATGCTGGATATGTAATACAGCCACCGTATGCCCTGTGTGGAGTGTGTTCAGCTCCACATACCCTGACTAGCTCTATGACTTGCATATTTCACATGGAGGGTTAAAGGGATTAAAATCTGTCAAAAAGATTTATGAAAAAATGACCTCTCGAATGAGACCTTAGATCAGGCCTGCACAATATACAACCCACAGGCCGCATGTGTTCCGCTTAAGGGTTTCCTGTGGTCCACGGCAAAGGCGGTATTGACAGCAGGGAACTCTATTAGGGAGACATTCACTGAACAGTTTGTAGATGTAGTGTTGCTTCGACTACACATTTTCACATTTTGGGGCAGTAGGGTAAAATAGAGCAGTATGGGGGTGGGTGGACCATATGGGGAGGTGATGGAGCCCAGTGTGGAGAGGTGAGGGTGCACAGTATGGAGAGGTGAGGGTTCAGCTTTCATGTACTGCTGAGATTAACACTTGCGTCAAGTGTCACTTTGCTGCTACCATCAGCAATGCCATAGAGGGAAAGGTATTCATGTACCGATCGATGGTGGTTCTGGTGGTGCATTCCTGTATCAGCGGTGGTTCTGGTGCTGCATTATGTACTTTTTTCTCATAATGCATTAATGTACCGACGGTGGTTCAGGTTCTGTATCCATTTACCGGGTCAGGTTCTGTATCCATTACCAACAGTGGTTCTAGTGCTGCATTCATCTACTACCGGTGTTTGCCATCATGTAGCAACCCGTAATGTGCTTAATGCTGAAACTGAAGAATCCTCAAACATAGTTTTTAGATTATGAGGAGGATTTGGTTGCGTTTGTACTCAGTTTCTGCACCAAAAACTCCGTGTAAGAATGAGTGTGTTCATACTGATTTTTTTTTTTTTGTTTTCTTTGGAGCAGAAGCATCTCACATCCTTCTCAAATGCTTAAAACTGTTCTGATTATTTCTGACTGTGATTCTGTCAATGTATTCACCTACGTACACCAGGGCTGTGGAGTCGGAGTCGTGGAGTCGGAGTCGGAGTCGGAGCTCATTTTGGTGGAGTCGGAGTCGGTATAAAATGCACCGACTCCGACTCCTAAAATATATAATAAATTGGGGACAGGAGTGCAATGCAGAATGTGCTGAATATTTTACTAAATAATAACATTTAGTATAATGCTTATATTTAAGTGAAAAATTTATTGTAGTACAATGTGAACATCAGACATTTAATAATTTTTATGATACAATAATCAAGATATTTGGATAGAACATAAAATATTTATTGGAATACAACTTTAGAACACAAAAAACTAATAAATTGTAAATATGTAAAATATATATATAATATATATATATATATACAGTGTATATACACACACAAGATATATATGTAATCTACTGTATATTACATAGTGTATTACATATTTACAATTTATTACAGTTTTTTGTGTTCTAAAGTTGTATTCCAATAAATATATTTTATGTTCTATCCAAATATCTTGATTATTGTATCATAAAAATTATTAAATGTCTGATGTTCACATACACATATTCATGTACTACAATAAATTTTTCACCTAACTATAAGCAATATATGTAGGAGTCGGAGCGGAGTCTGAGTCGGAGCTGGAGTCGGAGTCGGTGCAAGAGAATTTGAGGAGTCGGAGTCGGAGTCGAAGGTTTGGCTTACCGACTCCACAGCCCTGACGTACACATCAAATTTTTTGTGGTTTCTCGGATTGATTCAGCATGATTCATTTTGGACCAAAACATGTTCTACACCCCTGCTTAGATGCTATTTCTTTGGGCCACAGTCAGAAGTGGATCTAAAAAGAATGAAAAATATAAGGGTGTGTTCATCCACTGTGTATGAAAATAATAGCGTGATTTATGATATTTGCAGTTTAACCCCTTTACAACCTTTGACGGAAAGATCCGTCATGGTGCCCTGGTACTTAAAGACCCATGACTGATCTATCCGTCATGGCGAAATTGCGGCACCGGAGCTCCGGTGACTGCGATCGGTTCACACAAACCGCAGATTCGGGAAGGAGGGGACCTGTGCCTGACCTCAGGAGGAGTGGTGCCTCCTCCCCGGACCTACGGAGGCTGTGATTGGCTGACGAATGCTGCTCAGCCAATCACAGCCACTGTAATGTTTCAGCCATTGAAAGTGGCTGAAACATTGAAATCCAGTCCTGATCAGTGCAGCTGTAGCACTCACCATTGGCTGGAGTTGGTTAACCTCAGCTGGATCACCCTCCGCCTGCTCCAGCAGCTCTGATTGGACAGACCTGCCTTATGACCGATCTCTCCAATCACCGTGGACCTGTTGCCACTGACCGCCCCCCTCAGCTTCACTTGTCGCTCCTGGAGCACGCCAGTACAGAGAAGTGTATACGGTAAAATGGAAGGGCGACAAGCTCCGGTTCCATGCTGTTACGTGACCGGAGCATGGGACCCGGAAGTTGCCGCGCTGCCATTGTACTGTATCAAACCGGTAAAAAGCCTCCTGATCTGCCGCCGCCCTCCTCCATCTGCCACCGCTCTCCCCAATCTGCTGCCCGCATCCCCACCTCTCACCCCCGTGATCGGCTGCCCGCCCCCTCCTTCCCCGTGATCGGCTGCCCGCCCCCTCCTTCCCCGTGATCGGCTGCCCGCCCCCTCCTTCCCCGTGATCGGCTGCCCCGCGCTCTCTTTCCCCATGATCGGCTGCCCGCCCCCTCCTTCCCTGTGATCGGCTGCCCGCCCCCTCCTTCCCCGTAATCGACTGCCCTCCCCCTCCCCCTCGTGATGTGCTGCCCGCCCCCTCCCCCTCACCTCCGTGATCTGTGCACCCTCACCTGTCACCCCTGTGATCTGCACTACCTCACCTCCGTGATCTGCTGTCCGTTCCCCCCACCTCTCACCCCCATGGTCTGCTCTCCGCTCTCCCCCTACCTCTCAGCCCCGTGATCTGTGCTCTGCTCACCTGTCACCCCCGTGATCTGCTGTCCGTTCACCTGTCACCCCTGTGATCTGCTGCCCACTCTCCGCTCACCTGTCACCCCCGTGATCTGTTGCCAAGATCCATCCTGTAAGGTAACTATCCCCAATCTCCCCTTCCCCCCCGTCCCCCACTTACCCCCATCCTCCGCCGTTCCTGCATCCACTGCGCCCTATCCCAGCCGCCGTCTCACATTCACAGATGCTCCCTTTATATGCCGCTGCCCCCCCATCTGTCGCCCCCCCATCTGCCGCGCCTCCCCATCTGCCGCTGTTCTGATCCATCCTGTAAGTATTGTTCGTGGCTCTTTTCTATCTATCCCATCCCCAATCACATCTCCCACCCCCCTCCTCCCCCACCTGCTTGCCGCCAAGTGCTGATTAGCAACGTGATTGGCTGATCAGGTACGTAATTGTTGCTCGAGTTTTTACTTTTTTTTGTGCACCCTAAATAAAAAAAAAAAAAAAGACAAAACTTGAACAATTAGGTACCTGATCAGCAATCGTCCTGCAGTCGTACTCTACTTTGGACAGGACTTCTTTTTTCCATCCCACCTAGTTCCCCCTTCTTGCAGAACATCCGTACGTGCGTCCTGATTTTTTTTTTTATGCCATGGGGGTCCAGTTTCCAACATGGGGTCACATGTGGGGGAGCTCCACTGTTTCGGCACCTCAGGGGGTCTCCAAACACAACATGGAATACGCTAATTATTCCAGACAATATTGCGTTTGAAAAGTCAAATGACGCTCCTTGCATTCCGAGCCCTGCTGTGCGCCCAAACATTTGATTTCCACCACATATGACGTATCTGTGTACTCAGGAGAAATTGCACCATACATTTTATGGTGCAATTTTTCCTGATACCCTTGTGAAAAAAAAGCTACCTGGTTGAAGTAACAATTTTGTGGTAAAAAAAAAATATATATATTTTCACGGCTCAACTTTATTAACTTTTCTGAAGCCCCCAGAGGTGCAAAGTGCTCAATAAACATCTAGATAAATTCCATGAGGGGTCTAGTTTCCAAAATGGGGTCACATGTGGGGGAGCTCCACTGTTTCGGCACCTCTGGGGCTCTCCAAACGCAACATGGTGCGGCTAACGACTCCAGCTAATTTTCTGTTCAAAAAGTCAAATGACGCTCCTTCCCTTCCGAGTCCTGCCGTGCGCCCAAACAGTGGTTTTTCGCCACATATGAGGTATCTGCGTGCTCAGAAGAAATTGCCCAACAAATTTTGGGGGTTCATTTAATCCTGCTACCCTTGTGAATATGCAATATATGAGGCTAAATTAACATTTTTGTTGCAAAATGTAAAATGTTCATTTTTTCCTTCCACATTGCTTTAGTTACTGTGAAGCACCTGAAGGGTTAATAACCTTCTTGAATGTGGTTTTGAGTAGCCTGAGGGGTGCCGTTTTTGGAATGGTGTCACTTTTGGGTGTTTTGTGTCATGTAAACCTTTCAAAATTGCTTCAAATGTGATGTGGTCCCTAAACAAAGTGGCTTTGTTAATTTTGTTGTAAAAATGAGAAATTGCTCATAAACTTTGAACCCCCTATAACTTCCTTTTTAAATTTTTTTTTTCCCAAAATTGTTCTAATGTAAAGTAGACTTGTGGGAAATGTTATATTAATTATTTTGTGTCATATGTCTTGTTGGTTTTAGAGCATAAAAATTCAAAGTTTGAAAATTACAAAATTTTCGTGAAATTTCCGTTTTTTTCACAAACAAACGTAAAAAATATCGGCCTAAATTTACCACTAACATGAAGCCCAATATGTCACGAAAAAACAGTCTCAGAATCACCGGGATCAGTTGAAGCGTTCCAGAGTTATAACCTCATAAAGTGACACTGGTCAAAATTGCAAAACGTGGCCTGGTCTTTAGGGTCAAAATAGGCTTGGGTCTGAAGGGGTTAAAGGCTTTTGGTGTTGTTGGAACATCAGCACCTAAAACTACCACAAAATCTGCGGGTATGATTTCCAACTTATTCTGAGCAGTTTAGCTAATAATTAAAGAAGGTAAGGAATTGCTAAATATGCCGATGGCTAATAAAAAATTGTTGATATAAATATAATAATAAAGATCCAGTTGGCATTTTGCTCTAAAGAGAACCTATCAACGCAATTTTGTAATGTAAAGATATGGCTGTAATGGCTTTGTAATAATGATTACATTAATTCCTTTGGTAAAAAAAATCCCCTTCGTTGTTCTTCTTTTAATCACCATTTGAACTTTACAGCTAATTTGATTTTGGTGCACAGGGGTTGGACTGTAAACCGGTGGTCTCCTCCCTGTCTGTAGTTCCTGGCCCTCCCCTTCCTCCTGTCTGACTTACCTTCTCTGTATGAAATCTCAGCAGTGACCTGTGATAAAAAGACTGGAGGCAGGCATAGGAGCTGGGGAATCACAGACAGGGAGGAGAAGACCCAGTGTACAGTCTGTGAACCCAAATCTAATTACAATAAAACTTCAAATGGTGATTGAAGAAAAAACTTCACCATATGTATCAATTTAATCAGTATATCAGCCATGTCTTTACATTACAAAATCGTGTTGACTGCATTTCATAGTTGTAAAGCAATAACCAGTTGATTTTGCATGTCTTTTATGCAGGAGTTGACCTCCACTATTGAGATATTTTCAGTAATGTTGCTTTATAGCGATACATAGCTTATACATAATGCAATAAACGGGCAGTGTTTAGAATTGACACATTTTCTATAGCAGTTTGAGGCAATGCAGAACCCCTTCTAACTGTACGTGTTATTCTCTAATAAGGAATGTCTATGTATATATTCACTACTTCAATGGATACATATATTTATGTACATGTTAAAACATAAACCAAATGGAAACACTTATTTAACAAAGGGATAATGACCCTTGATGATGGTGTGTTCAAGTTTTAGATTTCACATAAAAAGCTGCCATGCCTATTTTTCTTTTTTTCTGCTCATAAATATATCCAAATAGTCTGCAAATCCTAGACTTTTATGCTTCCTTGGAAACAGTGCAACCTGTTACATTACATTTACACACGACTGTGCCGTATCATAATGTAGTCTGAAAAGAATGGAAGATTTTGTAAATTTTGCTTTTCTTTAAGTGCCTAACTTTTCACTTGAAAATGTGAAGAAAAAACATTGGCGATGTAGAGGCGCTGTCTCAGGCATGGTTGGAAGAAAATGCTTTTATTGTAAAACAATACGCTACAAGAGCGACCCGCGCTCTGCATCTGGTACCTGATGTAGTGAGTGGTTCACTCTCGAAATGCATTGTTTTACATTAAAATAATTTTCTTGCAACCAAGCCTGAGATGGCGCCTCTACATCGCCAACGTTATTTCTTCACGTTTTCATCCTTCCATCCCTGCATTGGGATCAGCGTTGTGCTGCAGTCTCCATTATACCCCCAACAGAGTTGTGCCTGCCTCTGCACAACCCTTTCAGGTGAGCCTCTACAGCAAACACCGGTCTCCCTCTGTACCTTGCTAATCTGCACCAGGACAGCGCCTCTGGTCTTTTCTTTATTTTAACTTTTTATTTATTAGTTCAGAATAAAGTAGACTCCTGGTTCACTAATACTTGGGAATGGCCTAGATCAGCTGTCAGTTACTTTGCTTTAGAAAACCAATTTGCAAACATTTTGAGTTAATAAAGTGGTGTCCTTAATTCAGGAGCTTCCTAAAGGAGCACTAAACAAAAAATGCAGAAATATTAAAACATATTCCAGCTTATTGCTTATCATATTGCCATGCGGTATTCAGTTCCAGACTCATTACGTGTCACGGCAGCATCAGGCTCTATTCACATTACAGAGTCTGACAGGCAACCTGATGTCTGTCTTTTAGTTATTCAGCCAGAGCTGGGCGTCGGCTGTTTCATGTGCTCTGTTCCTCAATCCTGCAGGAGTTAATTCCTGCTGACCTTTTGGAATTCTGCTAGCAGCTCAGGTGGCTAATTACCAATCCGTTATCTACTTTGTATATAAGGTTCTGGACGTTGCTATCAGCGCCAATTATAGCTTCAGCTTAGCTCCAGCGATTCCTGTCTTTGTGGTGATCCAGTTTGTGGTCATCTGTAGTTGCTATTTTGAGTAGTGTGGAAGTTTCCCTTTTGTGCATTTACTTCCGTCCCTTTTTCCTTTAGGACTGTTTCACACGTCCGTAAAAAACACAGGCGGTCTTTACTGACGTGTAAAAAACGCCTATGTCCCGTGAATCATGCCGCACAGTGGTTGTTCATGTGCAATCCGTGATATGTGATCCGTACTCCGTGATTGCACATGGACATTACTCACCTGTCACTTCCTGCTCTCCATGGTGCTGAACTCCTCGGCTCTGCAGCGTCCGCCCACTGCTCTCTGCAGCTACTTCTGGGTCGGCTCTGGCTGCATTCATGAATATGCATAAGCCGGCCAGGAAGCTGCAGAGAGCATGTGCTGCACAGAGCGTCGCTAGAAAGGTGACTTGAAAATGTTTTTTATTTTATATGTCCATTTTTTTTCTGCCACATGTTTCACGAATCACACCATATCATCACCATCACATGGTCCGTGAGACAGAAGTGATGCCAGAAAAAATGGACTTGTCTCCATGTGGCAATCACGGACACGCGTGTACACCGCACGGAGACACGGTCAGTGAAAATCACTGATGTGTGCGCAGACCCATTGATTATATTGGGTCTGCGTATGTCAGTGATTCTGGTACGTATAAAAAAAAGGACAAACGTACCAGAATCACTGACGTGTGAAACATGCTCTGTACACGAATTTTCTCTCCTTTGTGTTTGAGCGCAATGTGTACGAGTTATCGTTCTCCCTTTTCCATGTCATTTCTGTGGGATTTTGTTTGGTTTCCGGCCCGCCCCAAGGGTGGGGGAGAGGGGGAGTAAGATCAGGGCTAAAGTCTGAGGCCCAGCCTAGGAGCCCCTGTTCTGTCATTTCATACCCTGTGACACATATTCTATTTAAAACGGAAAACTTAATCATCTCTGTATGTGCCAGGAGTTCAGCCATGTCTGCCTTCTCTCCTGTGTCTTGCTGCAATTCATTTACAGCAGGAGTATCCCCTCTTTGCCATGTCTGGATTAAGACAAACCTATTTCCTAGCTGCACCTACTTGGCTAAATAATTTGTTTATAGATTTCATGTACTTTTTAATTAGCTGGATTGGAAAGTACATTAAGTATCATGTGCTGCTTCATTCTCAGATGCTTCAGCATAATTGAGCTCTTGTTGCCAGATGCCCTTTGCAGATTGTTGTTAATCAACACCAGTCCCAGCAGTGGACATCCTTTATTCCGCTTTATTGAGCCTGTTCTGACGGGCATTGCTCAAAGTGGACAGCCCCATAATACTATATAATAACCTTTTCCCTTAAAGTAAAAATATATATATATTTTTTTTCGTCCATTTCTGATTTTCCAGGCAATGGGAATCGGTTAATGAGCACTGATCCCAACCTTTATTGCTTCTATAGGGGTTTTCACTAAGCTTTCAACAAACTGTGTTCCATTCTTGCTTTTTGGTTTCATGTAGATGACTATCTATGGGTGCGGATTACAGAACGTGTCCTTGCATTTTTTTTTTCCACCATTTCATCCCAAATGCCATTTTTTTTTCAGTATATTGTATGATAAAATAAGTTATTTCACAAAAAATACTAGGTCTCATATGGATATGTTGACTGAAATAAAAAAAATAATGAAAAAAGTTATGGCTCTTTGAAGAAGCAGAGGAAAAATGCAAACATAAAAGCACAAACTGGCTGAAGAAACAATGGGTTAATATAATAATTATTTATTCATTTATATAGCGCTATTAATTCCATAGCACTTCACATACATTGGCAACACAGTCCCCATTGGGTCTCACAATCTAAGGTCCCTAACTGTATGTTTTTGGAGTGTGGGAGGAAACTGGAGTACCCAGAGGAAACCCACGCAAACACGGGGAAAACCTACAAATTCCTTAAAGATGGTGTCCTTGGTGGGAATTGAACCCAGGACCCCAGCACTGCAAGACTGCAGTGCTAACCACTGAGCCACCGTGCTGCTCAATATTGACTTACAAGATCCACATGGAGTATATATAACATTGTATTGTATCCTATGGTATGTCATGGCACATACCACAATGCATATACCTGTGAACTCTATTAGAGATGTTCAGTATGGTTATAGTATGGACCCTATGAAGGATATACAGTATGTAACAGATCCTGAATACAGCCATGTGCTCAAGGCTTTATAGGAGTGTATGTCTGACACATATTATGCTATTCTTCGAGGTGGTTAAAGTTTAGCTACATCAAGACTTGCACTAGTGATGATCACCCAGTATTTAAAGGTAATCTGTCATCAAAAAATGTAGTCCAATATTCAGGCACAATGTTATAGAGGAGGTAGAGCTGAGAATATTGATATATAGTTTTGTGAGAAAGGATTCTGTATAACCTGTGTTTTCATCATTTAATCCTTTGCTTTTTCTGTGATCATCAGTCAAGTGGGCGGTCCTATCAGTGAGATAGCTGTCCTATCACACAGACATAGCTCTCAGACTCTGATAGGACTGCCCACTGGACTGATGATCCCAGAAAGAGCAGAGGATTAAATGATGTAATCACAGGTTATACTGAATCCTTTCTCAGAAAACTATGTATCAATATACTCCGCTCCCCCTGCTTTGTTATATTGTACTCACATTTTCATAGTGACATGTACCCCTTAATGTGAAAGGTTTGCATAATTTACGTTTTGTTGACTTTTAAAATCTCAGGAAGTTTATATTTCTAAGTATTGGTAGTGTTATGATTTGTGTTTAATGGTGAACACCACAGAAAATAATCGTATCTATTATACTGTCTTTTTAACCTGGGGAGAAAGTTGTTTATCTGCATTTAGCAGGAGCCTTATCCCGGCCATTTCTCTCTGTCACTTCTAAACATGCGCTTGGCATACATTACCTGCAGTCATTTGATTTGTATTCAGCTTACAGATTCTCTTGTTTTCCTCACTGCAGATAGCTGCAGAATGCTGGATTTAATGGCTCTAGGGACTTTCCATCAACTATTCCCCAATGTCTGTTCAGCCTGTTATGTTATGCTGTGTCCCTTATCCTAATAGCAGAGGAATAAATGCTCTTTCCTTCCCCTGTTTAAACAAGAATTATTATTTTTCTCACCGAAAAGTCAGCAGAGTTCCTCAAAACTCACAGAATTTCAGAATTTGGCATATGAGACGATAATTTTGTTGACGATTCTGTTATATACATTTACAAATATGCAAGGACATTTTTTTTTTTGTTACTTAAATTCATGTATTTTGACTAAAAATATAATTTTTGCAATTTGATTTCATTTAACACTTTGCACCATTCGTTTTTTTTTTTTAGCCTGCATTGCACTCTATTGCTGGCTGCAGAATGGGTTAACTGAGAATCTGTCAGTGATGTCGCTTGGAGGGTCCAACTGGGAGTTTGCATCTGTTATATCTCTTTTTCTGAGCTCCTCTCAACTGATCT
The DNA here is from genome assembly GCF_048569485.1 of Anomaloglossus baeobatrachus. Classification (NCBI taxonomy): domain Eukaryota; kingdom Metazoa; phylum Chordata; class Amphibia; order Anura; family Aromobatidae; genus Anomaloglossus; species Anomaloglossus baeobatrachus. The sequence continues at coordinate 628,219,137 of NC_134354.1, forward strand.
ATGATCACCGATCACATCAACGTTATATATTTGGGGAAACAAAAAAAAAAAGTTATGTAAAATTAAGAAGGTGCAAAATTGTTAATGAAACATACATAAAAAAAATTTCATCCTCAAATATATGCATTTATGTAAAAAAAATGTCCCCAAAGGTGAGCAACTCTATTAACGCAATATAAAATTCTGCTTATTATTAACGTTGCTTTTTTCAGGAATGTAAGAATTTTAATTTCCTCGCTGTGAAAGCCATAAAGTACCGTATTTTTCGGACTATAAGACGCACTGGACTATAAGACGCACCCTGGTTTTAGAGGAGGAAAATGGGAAAATAAAACTTTAAGCAAAAAATGTGGTCATGACACACTGTTATAGGGCGAGGATCTGCTGCTGACACTGTTATGGGGGTAATGTCCCCAAATTCTCTACTAAGGTACCCCATCCTGGTAATGATCCTCTTGCCTTGTATATGATCCTGCTATAAACCCCCATCCATCCTGTTCACATACCCCCCCATCCAGCCTGTTCACATGCCCCCCCCATCCAGCCTGTTCACATGCCCCCCCCATCCAGCCTGTTCACATGCCCCCCCCATCCAGCCTGTTCACATGCCCCCCCCATCCAGCCTGTTCACATGCCCCCCCATCCAGCCTGTTCACATGCCCCCCCCATCCAGCCTGTTCACATGCCCCCCCCCATCCAGCCTGTTCACATGCCCCCCCCATCCAGCCTGTTCACATGCCCCCCCCATCCAGCCTGTTCACATGCCCCCCCCATCCAGCCTGTTCACATGCCCCCCCCATCCAGTTCACATGCCCCCCATCCAGCCTGTTCACATGCCCCCCCCCATCCAGCCTGTTCACATGCCCCCCCATCCAGCCTGTTCACATGCCCCCCCATCCAGCCTGTTCACATGCCCCCCCATCCAGCCTGTTCACATGCCCCCCCATCCAGCCTGTTCACATGCCCCCCCATCCAGCCTGTTCACATGCCCCCCCATCCAGCCTGTTCACATGCCCCCCCATCCAGCCTGTTCACATGCCCCCCCATCCAGCCTGTTCACATGCCCCCCCATCCAGCCTGTTCACATGCCCCCCCATCCAGCCTGTTCACATGCCCCCCCATCCAGCCTGTTCACATGCCCCCCCATCCAGCCTGTTCACATGCCCCCCCATCCAGCCTGTTTACATGCCCCCCCATCCTGCCTGCTCATATACTCCCATCGTGCTCATATACCATCCTGGTATATGGCCTGTATCCTATAGCACAGAGAAAAAAATAAACGTTTATACTCAACTTTTCCTCACTCCCTGCAGCACCGATCACATCTTCCTCTCTGGCACGCTGATCTGTGTGTGTGGAGCCGTTCCCCTGCAACATCGCGATGTCTTCCTGTCTGTGCAGATCAGCTGACCAGCTCAGCACAGATCAGCTGACCGGCACGGATCAGCTGACCGGCACAGACAGGAAGTCATCGCGTGCAGCAGGGGGGCGGCTCCACACACGGGGACGGGTGAGTGCACTGATTCACTGCACCCCGCGCTGGTAATGACGCGCGGGGGGCAGTGAATACAGCCGCACATGATCACTCCAGGCTGTAATTGCCAGGGGTGATCATGCCGCCTCTTTACTATGCGCGCGTCCCCGCTCATCCTTCCGCCCACCTGTCAGTGCCGGCTTCAGCGCTGAGAGATGGGCGGGAGGATGGGCGTGCATATGTAATGAGCGGGCCCACGTGGTCACGAGCAGGCGCTGCTGCTGCCTGCTCGTGCCCCCGATGACCCGCAGCACCCTCATTCCCAGCCGCAGCCCTATAGTCAGACCATAAGAAGCACCCCCAACTTTCCCCCAACATTTGGGGGAAAAAAAGTGCGTCTTATGGTCCGAAAAATACGGTAATGGTCTACTGGTGGAAACTTAAGGTGATAGTAGCTCTTTTTTCTTATATAGTAGCTCAAAGCAATCTCAGACGTTCTTTCATTTTATCCATAGAGTAAGGAGTTGTCCAGTACCAAAATCTATCACACACCTAGCTCCACTTGGGTATCTCAAAGTATACACACATAAGTCTATTTAATATCGGACTACACCTAACAATGAGCTCACATGTCCATATCCAGCAAGAAGAAGGCTGGTGGCATTCACCCTTAGTTAAAAAAAAACAAACTTCTATATTTCATCCAAAAATTTAAATCACAGGAGGTGGATGCGGGAGACCAGTCTTCTCCTCTTCTTGCTGGATACAGTTCTTTGATTTTATATCGATTACCCAAATTACTCAAGTGGAAATAATTTGGGCAGTATAGAAGGAAGGTATGGGGAAATAATTTTCCATTGGGAAAATTAAGTCATTAGTTCTTATATGTTCTGCACTAATATTTTACTCCTATACATGAAAGGCGGCTTTCAGACGGCAGATGCACGTTAGCATCTGTATCCTTGTCACAATGTTACGACTTCCCAAAGTTCTACTGAACCAAATTAATAACCTCTAGTGATTTAAATCTGGTTCTGAAGAACTATTGGTAGAAATATACAAGTTTAAAAGAGTTGGCTTAAAATGTATAGAAAAAATGTGTTAAAAAAAAAAGGCTAGAGGGTGGGTAGCAAGTCCAAGCACCAACCACCCATTCTCCTTACTGATCCCAGCCGCAGCTCTTCCATTGTTACAATAGTCCTGAGATATTTTCCATCTTTCTCTTCCTGCCATATGGGCATGTTTCAGACTGCACATAATTGCTTTTTGGAAACCTATTTGCTGGCATTAAAGGGGTGGTTGGAAACTAATATGTATTTTATTCCTATTTGTTGTTACAATTTGGTCTGATTTCCATGGCACTTTAGTTAAAAAATTCCCTACCTTTCCTTCACTACGCTAACTACTTTTACTTTTTTTTTTTTTTACCAACTTCCTGTTTGATAACAGAGACCAGACCCGCCCTCAATAGTAATGTCTGTTTTGGGGAGGGGCTGCACACTGGGTTTTCTCTTTACAATGTGCACTAACGCAATGCAACCATGAACTCTCTTGCTGCTAGCTCGATACACCGCTTCACAGCTAGCGAAGGAGCGCACTGTCACTGTGCATTGAAATTAATCCCACACAATTAGCAGAGCGCTCCTACTGAGCTTAGGTTAGAATTGACAGCTAATGCATGCTCAGTAAGGCAGGAATTAGCACATACTGTGATGATGCTTTGTTTCAGCGCTTGGACAGAGCCTGCAGCAGCCACTGCAGCCTCTGCCCCTAATGATGTCTGTCGTGGCTACTTTGGGATAGCAGGGAACCGTGGCTCCTAAGCTGTCCCTCAAGCTAGGGGGCCTATGCTATCCCTATTCAAAGGGACACTCCTAATGGTGGAGAGACATGAGTATCCTTCCTGGTGCTGCTCCTGACCAGTTCTGATCTAGTTTCCCTTCCCCCTGCCCCAGGGAGCGACAGGACAAGAGTGTGTTGAAACCACAAAAAAAGACAGATAAGGGAAAGCCAAAAATGTATCACGCAGCACGCATACACAGCAAAAGACCAAAAGAGATTCAGGAGAAAAACAAGAGCAGAAAGAAAGCACAAAACAGTATAAATAAAATGGGAGCAGATGTGATAGGCCTCCCCACATCATGTGGTTAAAAGAGCAAGTAGACTAGCAGAGATTAACTCTCGCTAGCCTGCCTATAAAGCTGCACACAGTAGGTCGACGCTTATGTGTCTTCCTGCGTTGATCCCAGACACCAGAGAAACCATCAGATGAAGTGTCAGAATCTACAATCTGAACAGAGTCCAATGCTGCCATGACAGTCGGCGAAATTTGTGCAAACTCTGCGTGACAGTCTCTTTTGAGTATCCCACCATGCACTAGAGATTCCCAAACAAAGCATCAACAAATATAAAGTCGGGGTGGAGAAATAAATCCAGTTAGAGTGGAAACGATAGGGAATTTATAATTAAAGCAAAATATTAAAGAGGTTAGATTATTAAAAAAAAAAATAGAAGGCCATTTAGGAATAAAAAGAATATTAGTTTCTGACCATTCTTTTTAGTGTTAATTTGCACTATTTTTTAAGCTTCTATGAAATGTTATATAGAGGAACAGATGTAAAGCCATGCTACCGAGACAATACAGTCAGGTCTAGCTACTACCATCTTCTGACAGGTTGTAAAACTCTGTCCACTTCTTATTCTTTTTCTGGAAAAGCTGGGTAATGTCTATGGAGTGACTAGAATTCATTCAGCTTCCATATAAATGTACAGGGATATTCTGAACAAAGCGGATTCAAGGTAATTTGTTGCGCAGCATCTGTTTGTCTTCTTCTGGCTCAGGATACCGCTGCTTCATCCTTGAAATATTTTTAGACATGTTTTCTGTGCAATTAAAGCTCAGAGGTGATTTTTGTAAGACTAGAGATGCAGCTTCTACGTGTTGTCTAATTAACTCTTCTTATGCCAGTTTTTATTGACTGATACAAGACTTAAAAGGTTTCTTTTGTCTGTACGTGTAGGAAGACCATTTCTAGGCTGAACATTTGCATATCCATTTAAATTAAGATATGCAGGGGAAGATAGCAATTTTTTGGGCTAATTTCTGGTGTGAATATCAAGTAGAAAAGTGTTGGTCTTTTCTTTATACCTTTACATTTTTTTATATTCTTTTTTTTTTTACTTTTTCTCAAAAAACTGTATGTAAAATTCCAGCTTGAACAGTTTCCCTCAATTTGTATCAGACGTGTTATAAGACTTCTAATGATTGTAGATATTAATAAAGTGCAAATTACTGAGCAGTTTAGAAAATTACCAAGATAGTAAGATTCCCTTTTTTGGTTCCCGCAAAATAGTGATGGGCGAACCTGAACTGTAAAATTCGGAGTGCGTGTGTGGACCCCGAACACTAACTTCTCTGGGAAGTTCGTGTTACTACTTGGGTTCAGCTGCCTAGATAAAGGGCTAGTATATTACAAAAGGAAGCAAAATGGGGATTAAAGCAGGGCAATTATATTTACTGTGTTTCTGCGCGGCTGTCACACTGCTTTTGGGTCCGATCATTAAACTTTATGAATATTCACTGCTTCCCCCACCCACTCTTTCTGCTTGTATCTGTGATTGATTGCCCTAACACTAGCTGTCTGGGACCCCGAAGTGGAGTGTAAAAATAAATAAATAGGAAGAAATAATGTGCGTTCCCCCGTATTTTGATATTCAGCGCAGATAAAACATAGAGCAGGAGGCTGCAATCCCCAGCTGTGTGCTTTACTTTATCTTGCCTGTGTATTAAAATACGAGGGACCAGATGCAAGGTTTTTTTTTTTTTTATTTAAATAAAGTAAAAAAAAATGCATGGGGTCCTCCCAATTTTGTTGCCTAGCCAAGATAAAGCAGACAGCTAAGGGCTGGTATTCCCAGTGTGGGGAGGCCCATGGTTATAGGGCCCTCACTAGCCTATAAGTAGAAGCCTACAGCCAATCCTGATGCTTACCTTGCTCATCCCGATTGCTCTAGAGCAGTGGCGATCAGGGTAATATAAAGGGTTAATGACAGGTGTGATTTGTCAAAAAATTACAGCTGCCTCGAAGCCATGGATTAGTAATGGGTAGGGGTCTTTGAGACCCCACCATTACCAATTGTGTACGTTTAAAGGGAACCTGTCAGTAGAATTTTCGCAATTAAACTAAAAGAATCCCTTTCTGCAGCTCCTGGGCTGCATTCTAGAAAGGTTCCTCTTGCTACTGTGCCCCCTTTGAGACCTAAATAAACACTTTATAAATTCTTACCTTTTTGTATGCTAATGTGGTTTTATGGTCACGGGTGCGGGCTGTATTTCGTCCGTTTTTCGCACCCCTGCCGCTGTACGCCATCCCCCATTGCTCATTTACATACATGAGGACGCCCCCCTCATGTAACTTTGTGCTCCCGAGGTCTCGCGCACGCCCAGTGGCACTCTCGCGGGACTGAGCACTGTGCAAAGCGTGAACATTTCTGAGGTGATTGCGCAGGTGCGAGATTATGGGCGGCGCTGTGATTGTCATCAGCACCGTGATACAAGTACCCGCCCATAACCTCGTGCCCGCGCTTTTCCCTCTGCCTCCACCGTTATGCGCAAGCGCTGGCCATATGAACCACGTTACCTATTACCCATCTTTCCCTGGAGCAGGAAATAGATGGGAGGAGCAGCATGCCACCGATCAATAGAGGAGATGAGACTGGCACGAGATTATGGGCGGGTACTTGGATGACAATCACAGCGCCGCCCATAATCTCGCGCCTGCGCAATCACCTCACCAGCGTTCACGCTTTGCTTAGTGCTCAGTCCTGCGAGAGTGCCACTAGGCATGCGCGAGACCTCGGGAGCACAGTTACATGAGGGGGCGTCCTCATGTATGTAAATGAGCAATGTGGGATGGCGTACAGCGGCAGGGGTGCGAATAACTGACAAAATACAGCCCGCCCCCGTGACCATAAAACCACATTAGCATACAAAAAGGTAAGAATTTATAAAGTGTTTATTTAGGTCTCAAAGGGGGCACAGTAGCAAGAGGACCCTTTCTAGAATGCAGCCCAGGAGCTGCAGAATGGGAATCTTTTAGTTTAATTGCGAAAATTCTGCTGACAGGTTCCCTTTAAAGAAATAAAGGATTTTTCTCTGTTTTGTGTTATTAAAAGATGAAACAAAAAAAAAATACCATCTTTCTCCAATTTATTAACCCTCAAAACACCCCTGCAAGTTCGATGTTATCCACACAATGATGATCCCGACTCTGCTACATCCTGAGGTTGCAGTGCACGGTCACATTAGCAAACGTGACCGATCACTGCAGCCTATGGGACACAGTTACGCAGCCGCAGCTGTGAGAGCGGTGAAGTCAGTGAATTCACCTGAGGTCACAGCTGTTGCTACCCAGCTGTACTGAACTCGCCTGATGTGAACTTTTTTAACTCCGTTCCAGTAATTACCGGCACCATTGAACTCTGCCGGAATGTGCACGCATTCCGGTAGTCCGGGATTGAATTCAATAAGTTTACCTAAGGTGAGTTCAGCTAAAGTCATAGCTGTCTGTTCCCTCAGTACCCCTGCTGTGACTTTAGGTGAACTCAATGAACTCACCCTCAGGTGAACTCATTGAACTCAATGCCGGATTACTAGATAGTTATTTCTGCATCTCCTGGCAGAGAAACACAGTAAAAAAGTGATAGTCCAGCATTGAGTTCAATGTGTTCACCTGAGATGAGTTAACTGCGTTCACCTCAGGTGAATTCACTTGAGGTCACAGCTGGGGAAGTGTGGGAATCTTATGCCACTGCTCTCACAGCTGCAGCTTTATCAGTGTGTCCCTGATGCCGCCGTTCTTGGATGTGACCTCGCACTGCAACCTCAGGATGTAGCAGACCCGAGATCATAGTGGGACATAGTGGTGTGGATTACAGTCAAATCTGCAGGGGTGTTTTGAAGTTTAATAAATTGGACAAAGAGTGGGGTTTTTTTTCTGCTTTTTGTTTGTTTTGTTTTTTGCTTTGTGTTTAAATAAAGGATTATTCTGTCTTGTGTTGATTTCTTTTTACTTACACGATTAGTAATGGGGGGTCTCATATACCCCTACCCATTACAAATCCAGGGCTTCATGGCTCATGTGATTTCTTTTTTTGAGAAATCACAACTGTCATTAACCCTATATTACCCTGATTGCCACTGCTCCAGGGCAATCAGGATGAGCCAGGTAAGCTCCAGGATTCTGGGGCGACTGCAGATTGTCATTTTTAGGCTGGAGATGGACCAATAACCGTGAGCCTCCCCAGGCTGAGAATACCTGCCCCCAGCTGACCGCTTCATCTTGGCTGGGTATCAAAATTATGGGGAGTACCCCACTCCTTTTTTTCCCCAAAAAAATATTTAAATATTAAAAAAAAACACTTGGGGTCACTCGTATTTTGATACACAAACCAGATAAAACACAGCCCCCGGGTGCTGCAGCCTCAAACTGTCTGCTTTATCTGGGTTGTCTATCAAAATGACCACACATCTTTTTTTCCAACTATTTATTTTTCGACTCCACTTTGCGGACCTAGACAGCTAGTGTGAGGGCAACCAATGACAGATGCCGACACAGAGGGCGGGGGACGCAGTATGACTCCAACCAACTGTCGCAGAGGGTGGGTGGGGGCAAGCAGTGAATATTCATAAGGTTTAATGAACAGACCAGGAAGCAGTGTGACAGCCACATGTAAACTCGGTTAGCATAATTGTCCTGCTTTAATCACCATTGTGCTTCCTTTTGCAGCCCCCTAGCCCTTACCAACGCCATTTATTAGCACTAAAGTTTGGGTTCCCATAGACTGTCTCGAACTAGACTTTTTTTTTTTTTTTCTTTTTTAATATGAAAGTATGGCTGGACGCAGCAAACCCGAACATCTGAGGGTTCACCCATCTCTACCGGATAACTTTTTTTTAGTGTATGCGCACATGTTCACAATTTGCAGCAGACCATTTTGCTGCGAATACTGATGTGTTTCCAGGAAAAATTGCTACTGGAAATACACATTTTAGTTGTGGGGGGGGGGGGGGTGGGTTACGTCTATTTTTATTGTGGATTTTTTTCCCCACTCATTAATATGGGTGAAATCCGCATGAGTTCACATGCCACAGATTTGCTTATTGCAAATTTGCAAGGAAAAAAGAAACCACGTGTACATGTGACTTCAGGAATCTCATTCACTTTCCTGGTATTTGGAAATGCTAGTCGCACACTCCACTATTTTTGATGACTGTAACACATCACATCACCTTGGATAAGTATCTTTATTCTTCATTTTCAATATATATGGAAGATTATCTATTACCTTTAACTTCTTTGCCGCCCCCCACCCAGTCTATTTTCATGTTCCTGGTCAGTCCAATTCTTTCAACTCTTATCAGTGTCACTATATGAAGTAATAACTCATAAATATGGTACATAACATTTACCATATGTGTACTTTACATCTGTACAATTTTTGAAACATAATTTGTCTGTTAGTAAGTTAAAAGGGTTAAAATTTCAGCAAATCGTCATTTTTTCAACAAAATGTACGAAACCATTTTTTCTTTTTTTTTTTTACGGACCACATAACATTTGAGTGACTTTGAGAGGCCTAGGTGACAGAAAATACCCCAAAATGACACCATTCTAAAAACTACACACCTCAAACTGCTCAAAACCACATTCAAGAAGTTTATCATATTTACCCTTCAGGTGCTTCACAGGAACTAAAACCATGTGAAAGGAAAACCAATAATTTTTTTACTTTTTCCTACAAAAATGTTTCTTTAACACCAAATTCTTTTATTTTTTTTACAAGGGTATCAATAGAAAACAGACCATACAGTTTGTTGTGCAATTTCTCTTGAGTACAGGGACACTCCATATGTGGAGGAAAACTTCTATTTGGGTACACGGAAGAGTTCGGAACTGAAGGATCACAAAATTGTCTAAAATAGATAGCGGACGCAATGCCACGTTTGGAGAGCCCCAACATGCCTAAACAGTAGAAACCCCCCATAAGTGACCTCATTTGAGAAAACAAACCCCTCAAGGAATTTATCTAGATGTGTGGTGAGCACCTTGACCCCACACATGCTTTACAGAATTTTGGAACGTTGAGCTGTGAAAATGAAAAAATACATTTCTACCACAAAAGTGTTGCCTTAATCCCAAATTCTTCATTTTCACAAGGGTAACAGGGGAAATTTCAGAGCGAATTGTATAGTCCATTTCTCCGGAGTACACTGATATCCATGTGTAATGGAAAACTACTGTTTGAGTGCATTGCAGGCCTCGTAAGGGAAGGAGTACTATATGAATTTTGGAGTGCCATTTTGGCTGGAATAGATTTCGGGCGCCATATCACCTTTAAAGATTCCCTGACATGCCAAAACAGCAGAAATTCCCCATAAGTGAATTCATTCTGGAAACTACAACTCTCAAGGAATTTATTTTGGGGTGTAGTGAGCCTCTGGTGATTCAAGGAATTCTAGAACATTGGGCTGTGAAAATAAAATATAATTTTTTCCTCAAAATGTTGCTTTGGGCCCAAAGTTTTAATCTTCAAAAAGGGTAATAGGAGAAAGGGGCTCATACAGTTTGTTACACAATTTCTCCTGAGTTTGCTAATACCTCATATGTGCTTGAAAACTAATTTTGAGGCACAGTGCAAAGCTATGAAGGAATGGAGTGCCATGAAAGATCAGAATTACTTTGAATGGTTTAGGGCGCCATGTCATATTGACAGAGCCCCTGACAAGCCAGAAAAGCAAGCCCTCCATAAATGACCCCATTTTATAAAGCTCACTCCTCAATTAATTCCTCTAGTGGGGCAGTCAGCATATTGACACCACAGAATTTTATACTATTGGGCTGTGAAAAAAGAATAATTACATTTTTTCATTAAAATGCTGTTTTAGCACCAAGTTTTTAACTTTTTGAAGGGCTAATAAGAAAAAAAATGGTCCACATAGTTTGTTGTATAATTTTTCCTGAGTGCGACTATACCCTTCATGTATTCGGGAACTACTTTTGAGGTACAATGTCCAACTGAGAAGGGAAGGAGCACCATATTGGACTTCAGAATTTGCTGGAATGGTTTGCAGATGCCATGTCACATTGGCAGAGCTCCTGAGGTGCCAGAACAGCACATATTCCCTACAAGTTACCCCATAGTAACATGACAGGTGTGTCAGAAAGTTTTTTCATACTATTGGGTGCTAAAGAAAAAATATTTTTACCACTAAAATGTTGTTTTAGCCCCAGATTTCCAATTTTCGCGAGGGAAAAAGGTAAAATAAGCCCCATAATGTGTTACACAATTTCTCCCGAATGTGGCAATACCCCACATGTGGCTGTACAGTACGGTTTGGCCACATGGTAGGGTTTTGGAGGGAATGTGCTCCATTTGACTTTGGAGCACCGATTTTCCTAGAATAGTCTTCAGATTCCATCTGCAGAGCTCCTGAGTGCCAGAATAACAGAAACCCCCCTCAAGTGACCACATATTGGAAATTACACCCCTATGTGAATTCTTCTATGGGTGTAGTGACAATTTTGTCTCTGGAAAATACTCAGAGTGAAATGCAGTGAATGTTACAGAATTTAAAATTGCAATAAGCCCTTGTAGTGCTCATAGATTGTGCATTACTGGTGACATACCACATTGTGGTGCTCAAAAGAGGGGGAACATTTGGATTTGGGAGTGCAGATTTTGCTGGATTTCTTTTTGGGGGAGCCTTTGTGCTACCAGTAATGTGGAAGCCCCCTATTTTTTTTGTTACTAGATGACGGACCTGAGTAGGGACTTGTTTTTTTTTTTTTGTGGGTTGAGTTGGATGCTATTTGGTGGTAACTTGTGGTACAGAACATTTTGGATCAATTTACATTTATCCTGTGCTCAATTCTGTGCTCTTCCATTAGGTTTTCCATCTACATCTCCAAAATACGAAACCCACAACGGATCATTTCGCTAATGTGGTAGCAGAGTTTCTCTGGACTCCGTTTGGCCTCTCTATAGCGGTATCCTTTTTTTCAAGGTCCACAAAACTGTTATTGACCACACTTTTGTGCACATCTAAAAAGAAGCATAAAAAGTGAGCTCACTCCTTCTACCTGCCTCTTAAATGCTGCAAACGCTATTGATTATGGCATTTAGGAGGTGTCAGAGGTGGCGTAGGAGCCATACCTGGCTGTGACAGCCAGAGCTCTGTTATAACTTATGCTGAATGCCTGTGCCTGTACAATTCCCATTACATACATTTACCGTACGTCGTTTTGCGGTAACCGCTTACTGACCATGACCTAAGTGTACATCAAATGTCGTGAAGGCGTTAATCTTAAACTTTTTTTTTTTTTATCCTATCCTCTAACCTTTATGGATAAATGAAATTGTATCGTTGTTTATCAACCGTGAAATAATATCACTGATCAATCAAGTACCATTGCCTATAGTTATTATAGCTGCTGCCATCTGAACAAATTTTCCTTGAATAGTGTTTTCTTTTGAAGTTAACATTGATAGGCCAGTGTGCTGTATAGTGCTTTGTTATTGTTAATATGTGAATATATTATTTCGCAAAAAATTCTTTGTGATCATTTTGAAATGTCCCTTTATACCTAAATATTTTGGGGATTTTTTTTTCGTTCCATGGTGTTAAACAGATAAATGTAAATTGATAATTAGAGACAGCTGAGGGCATAGCCGTAGAGGGGTACCAATGTCTTATCCATGGAGTGCCAACCTCTGCTGTTTGGCAGGAAAAAGAAATTAGGGCGACTGCCTACAGATCCTATTTTTCAAAAACCACATTATTCTAACGGTGTGTTGGCCTGCCATCTTTTTATGAAATTTTTGGTTATTTAGCCATCTGTATTGTGGTTGTGTGTGTGGGGGAGGCTTCTGGCTTGCTTTTTGGGGGGTGTTGGGGGAGGGTGGTACTGTGAAATTCTTCAGGTTTTGGGACAAAACTGCTTAGAGAAAACACAACAGACGCACATGTGCATATACCCCAAAGGCACTTGGTTTAAACCAAGTGCAGACACTCTGTGCATCATGGTGTGGCCTAATCTTAAGTGCATCCCCTAAGTGTACTTCTAAGGCCGGAGTCACACTTGTGAGTGACTCACATGTAATACGCGCGAGTTTCACATCACACCACAAGGCACGGCCTGCTGCTCTCGGGACAGGAACGTCTCAGCTGCATAGAAATACATGCAGCCGACCCGACCCAGTCAGGAGAGAGTGCAGCTGTTCCGGGTGAGGCGATGCAAGACTCGGGCGTATTACATGTGAGTCACTCGCAAGTGTGACTCCCGACGAACAGTAATTCTGTGCTGACAGATTACCTTTTCGTAGACATCTGCATATATCACAGTGTCTGCGACACGCAAATGATCCTTGCATACACATTGTTCCTATGGAAATGAAGACAAGACGTTAGAAAAAACTTACTAAGTTAATGAATGAGGCCGAGAAAGGCCTCTATGAACTGTATACATTTATCATTCCTTCTTATATAGAGATGGGCCCATACCCCTCTAGCAAACTGTGATAATCTTTTATGATTAATCTTTTCTTATAAATCTACATATTGGTACATCGTAATGATCCATTATGTATTGTTCAGTGTGTATTACCATAGCAACAGGAATCTTCAGAGGATTCACAAGATGTCCGCGTGTGGAGCAATTTCTTTTCACATGTGACAATATGAGTGCAATGTATTGTTGGGGCTTTCACATTTACTTGAAGATGATTTTCTTTGATATTTTATTAATTCGCAGTAGTTAGGAACATTATTTCTAACCGTATAGAATTTCAGCAAGTCGTTATCGTATTAGTCTTTTATTTACATAGGTTTATGAGGTACACCTGGTCCGTGGCACAGAATTTGGACACTCATCAGTCACTATATGGGACCCATAATATCCATCAAAGATACAAATTGTAAGGGCATATTATAAGACCAAGATTGGGTATGTTTGTAGGAAACTGAAGTAGTAGGAAGCCTGGAGCTCGGTGCCTCAGTGGTTGGCACTGTTGCTTTAAAGCGCTCTGTTCAAATTCCACCAAGGATGACATCTGCAAGGAGTTTGTATATTTTTCCCATGTTTTTTTTTTGTTTCCTCTCACTCTCCAAAGACATACTGATAGGGAATATCAAGTTCATATCCAACTGTGCAAATAAAGACTTGAATCATTGATATTGTGGTATTGTCCAGCTTTGTGTAAACAGTATGCAGTCACTTTTATGTAACAGCAGACTTTCTAATTCTCACAGCATGTGAATCGCATTGCTGTCATGATTCTCCAATGCTGGCGGTGAGAGTGGGTGATCATCTGCTTTGTATACTTCTGTCCACAATCCGACTAAATGTGCATGGCCTCGCTCAATTCCCTTGTATGAAGCAAGGCCATGCAGTCTAGTTGGAATGTGGCCGGCAGTCTGCATAACACATACCTGCGGTCACATGGCCTGTTCTTGCTCCCGCCACCGTTGAATTGTGATTCGCATGCTGTGAGTATTAAAAAGTGTGCAGAATTTTGTCACAAACCTGAACAATCTTTTAAAGGCTTTGTTTTTATGTTCTCCCCAAACACTTTCTACCATTTCCTCTTCCAAAGGGAATGGAGCAAGTGAAGCAATGAGGGATAGTCTAAGGATTTGTCCGCACACTGCGTTCTTGATTTGCCAAAAAAAAGGCACCCTCTGGCAGACTTGACAACTGTAAACACTGCGTTTGGCAAAAAAACCGGTAGGACGCATGCGTTTTTTATGCGTTTTCAATGTATTTTCGATGCGTTTTTATGCGTTTTCGATTTGTTTTTTAAAGGAGAAATAAAGTAGGATAGGATAATTGATAGCTAGGGGAAATAGAAAAAATAGAACATATAGAATAGATAAAAAGAAATAAATAGAAAGAAATAATAGAATAGCTTGATAGAGGGATAGCTAGCTTGGACAACTGTTGTTTTTTTTTTTGTTGTTTTTTTTTTGGGGGGTGAAAAAATGACATGGGGTCCCCCTCATTTTTCATATCCAGCATAGGAACAGCAGGGGCTGCAGGCTGCAACCCTCAGCTGTCTGCTGTACCTTGGCTGGTTATGAAAAATAGCGAGGATCACACCTTTTTTTTTTTTTTTTTTTTTAATTTTATTTAAAAAAAAAAAAAATGATGTGGTTTTTTCTAAAACCAGCCAAGGTACAGTTGATAACTGGGGGCTAATATTATTAGGGTGGGAAGGCCAATTGTTATTTGGCCTTTTTTCAGCCCAACAATAACAGCCCACAGCCATCCCAGACGTGGCGCATCCATAAGATGCGCCAGTTCTGGCACTGGACCTGGCTCTTCCCGTTGCCCTGGTGCAATGGCAATTGGGGTAATAAGGAGTTAAATGCAGCCCACAGCAACCACTAAGTACGGTACTAGATTAGTGATGGCAGGTGGCTGAGACCCCGCCCCTTCACTAATCTGTAAGTAAAAGTAAATAAACATATACACCCTTAAATCCTTTATTTGGAATAAAACACAAAAAACACCCTCTTTCACCACTTTATTAACCCCCTAAACACCCCTGCAGGTCCGACGCAATCCACACGAGGTCGAACGGCGATTCAGCTCTGCTACATCCCTGTCCTCTCAAAGCGAGCACCATAGAGTATGACTGCCCGCTGACAGTAGACAGAGCCGCGCAATGAGAATGAACTCGGGAGAACCTCTGACGTCAGTGCCGCGACACAGGCAGTAGTGGGGGGCCCACAGCTGGGAGGTCAGAGGTTCACGTGAGTTCATTCTCATCGCGCGGTTCTGTCTCTGTGTCACGGCCTGATTTGTGGTCACAGGTGAAGGACTCCAGCTGTGACCGGAAATCACCTGAGTGACGGCACCGCTGATCGCACAGCTCACTTTAGTCACTCGGGTGATTTGTTGTCACAGGTGGAAGACTCCAGCAGTGGCAGCGGCTAACCTGAGTGACATCACCACTGATAGCGCAACTCAATTCAGTAGCTGCTTGGAGCACACAGCGAGCAGTCTTGTTCTATTGCGCTTACTGTGAGTGTCAGATGTAGCAGTGCTGGAAGCATCGTGGGACCTCGTGGGGATTACGTCGGACCTGCTAGGGTGTTTGGGGGGTTAATAATTGGGGAAAGAGGGTGTTTTTTTTGTCTTTTATTTCAAATAAAGGATTTTTTGGTGTTCGTGTTTATTTACTTTCACTTACAGATTAGTGATGAGGGGGTGTCCCATAGACGCCTGCCATCAATAAGCTAGGACTTGGTGGCTTCTGTGGGCTGCCATTAACTCCTTATTACCCTGATTACCCAGCTCCTCTTGATTGCCCTGGTGCGGTGCCAAAGTCCCGGGACTGTCACATCTAATGGATGCAGCAATTCCGGGCAGCTGCTGGCTACTGGCTAATATTTTTAGGCTGGGGGGCTCCCAATAACGTGGGTCTCTCCAGTCTGAGAATACCAGCCCCCACCTGTGAGGCTTTATCTTGACTGGGTATCAAAATTGGGGGGACCGCACGCCGTTTTTTTTTTTTTATAAATGTATTTACTTATTGTACTGTATGATATAGACCCACCCACCGGCGGCTGTAATTAGTTGCAGTCAGACAGCTGTCACTCAGAGTGGGGGCGTGTCTGACTGCAACAAATCATAGGTGCTGGTGGGTGGGGGAAGCAGTGAATATGAAATGAGCCTAATGAGCGGCCGGCACTTTTAGAAGCTTGGAGACGCCGTGACAGCCGCGCCGGTGATCAGTGAGTATGAAGCAGAGAGAATGGAGAAAAGTTGGTGACCTGCGTTTTTGTTGACAAAAATGCATCCAAAACGCAACCAAAAGGCAGTGCAAACGCACAGCTAATCATTTTGGTTGCGTTTTGACACACCTCATTCTTTTCAATGGGTGGAAAATGTTCACAAAATGCAATGAAGTGACATGCTGCTTTTTTTTTTTTTAGGCATCGATTTTGACGAATATTTGTCAAATAAAATGCCGCCTAAAAAAAAAGCAAGGAGATGGAATTTCTGATTTATCATAGACTTTGCTGGGGAAGCAAAACGCATGCATTTTGTCAATGACAGTGCAATTTAAAATGCAACCAAAATGCAAGAAAAAAATGCAACGTGTGCAGAAGGCCTTAATGTGAACATGACATAGTGAAATATTCAATTTCTGATTTAAATTATTTTTTTTGTAACCTTAGAAAAATCTTTGTTTAGTAATCCTTTTGCTTTTTCTATTATCCATATATCACATATATGAAAACTAGAAGACAAAGCTTTCTCTGTGCAGTCAGCCTATTGCGTATTCTCTGTCCGTAATAGTCTTGTCTGTGAGCTGAATTGTTTCTATGGATTGCCCTGTTAATACAATTAGTCTGATTCATAAAGTAGAAATGTTATATAATTATTGCTTATTGTGATATGCAAGAACAATTAATTTTCAACATTTTTAAATGAACATTTTCTACAGTTCTTACAAGTATACACCCCCTTGGCTTTTTACCTATTGTATTACATTACAATCTGCGTTTAAATTTGTGTGTGAAGCATCCGCACTAAATACTCTAAGGCTCTGTGCCCACGGGGAAAGTGTCCTGCGGATATATTCGTAGGACATTCCGCAGGAGCTCCCAGAAAACCGCAGCACAACTTTGTTTACATGCTCCGGTTTTATTGCGGAATGTCCTGCGGATATGCTGCGGTCATTCTGCATTGAGGATACAGTATCATGACTTCGGCACTGCATCTTCAATGCAGAACAAATGCTGGAGTGATCAGGGCTTTCATACTTGCCTCCATCACGCAGCACTTCACTTTCCGACTGTCTGTCTGCACTTTGCCGGAGAAGGTGGGCGGGCCTGAACTAGCTCCGGCTGTCACATGACCGGAGCTTGTGCAGGCCCCGCCCACCTCCTGCTCCTGGCTCCACCGTGCACCTGTGCATCGGAGAAAGTGACTCCGGTGTCTTCTATCAAGGTAGGTAAGTATGGGATCGTGCGGAAAAATCCGCAGGAATAATTGACATGCTGCAGATTTTTTCCGCAGGGAAATCCGCATTATTTCCGCCGCGGAAAAAAACGCAGCACGGGCACAGCACTCCCCAAATGCCATAGAAATGGCTGGTGACTCGCTGTACTGCGTATTTTTGAAATATTTGCGGAATTTCCACGAAAAAATCGCGGCAAATTACACAAATTTTCCGCAGCGTGGGCACATAGCCTAAGTAGGAGAAGTGAGAAAAATATAGGCAAAAACTAAATTTATGGGATGAAATAAATAAAAATTGCTGTGTGCATATGTATTCACCCATTTTGCTAAGAAGCCCTAAAAATTTCTGGTGCAAACAATTAACTTCATAAATGACATGCTTAGTGAAAAGAAGTCCACCTGCGTGCAATCTAAGTGTATTGGGGTCTGTCAGTATATACACACCTTTTCTGAGAGGCCACAGAGTCTGCAACATGATTAAGCAAAAGACACCACTAACCAAACACCATGGAGACCAAGGAGATCTCCAAACAAGTCAGAGACAAAAGTGTTGAGAAGTACAAAGTCAGAGTTGGGTTATAAAAAAATGTTTTCCCCAATCTCCGATAATACCTCAGAGCACCATCAAATCCATTATCATCAAAATGAAAGAACATGGTACCACAACCAACCTGCCAAGAGAGGGCCAACCCCAAAACACTCAGCACATGCAAAGAGGGCATTAATCAGAGAGGGAGCATAGAGACCAAAGGTAACTGAAGGAGCTGCAGAGTTCCCAAACTGAGACTTGAGTATGTGTCCAAACGACCACAATAAGCCGTACGTTCCATAGATCTGGCCTTTATGGAAGAATGGCCAGAAAAAAGCTTTTACTTACAGCAAAAAAATTACAAGGCTCATAAAATTGGAAGGCTCATATTGGTTTTGCTAAAAGACATGTGGGAGACTCCCCAAATTTATGAAGGAAGGTGCTGTTCTTAGATGAGACCAAAATTGAGCATTTTGACCACAAACTAACGAGCTTGGTTTAGGAGGCTTCTGTCAGTGCAGAACTGAAAGGTATAATATATTGCAATGCTGTTTCATTACAATACACTATACCAGCAATAAGACTAATAAAAGTTAATGTCTCATATATTGACTATAAACAATGTAAATTTGGTATCGCTATAATTATTCTGACCCGATGGATAAAGCTGTCTTTTCACTTTTAAGACATGGTCATCAGCATTAAAAAAAACCTGAATAGCTTTTTCTTCTCGATTTTGCCCCACAAAAAGCGGAGTAGAGAGCAATCAAAAGTGGCCCAAAATGGTACTGATAAAAACTCCAATTGCTTTCAAAATTCAGTGATGCAAAAAACACTTTTTAAAAAAACAAAACATTTTTTAGTGTGATAGTAGCCAGATCTGAAAAACTGAGTAATAAATCCGACTTATCACTTATACTGCAAGGTGAACGGCATAAAAAAATAAAGCCAATTCTTCAACTGCTGTTGATTTGTTTATTCTGCCTCCCAAAGATCGCAGTAAGGCTAAACTCACATTTATCCTGTGTGCAATACTCAGCGCTTACAACAGGATTTATGTGTAAATCTCTGAAAAACGTGAATTAGACAAAATTCCCAAAGGAAAATTCAATGTAATGAGGCAGATGGATTCACTTTGAACTCCCGTCTGGCCTGTGGTCCAGTGTTGTCCATCCTTTTACGCGATTTTGTGGCATTTTTTAATGCCATTAATTTACCAGGTGTGGGTCTCCAGAAACACGAGCTAGGCTTCTTTGGAATTTTTAATTCTGCAACATTCATTGCCTTTTGACTCCATGTGTGTTTTGTACTCAATATCATCACTACACCCATAAATGAATTCCAAGAGGGGTGTAATTAACAAAATGTGGTCATGTGAGCGGGTTTCTGCTTTTCTGACACAAAGGAGCTTTGCAAATGGAGTACACAAACTATTCTCTGAAAATCTGTACTCCAAACGTCAAATGGTGCATCTTCCCTCCTGAGCCCTGACGTGTGGCCAAACTGAACTGTACAGTTACATATGGGGTACTGCCACGTTCATGAGAAATGTGTAGAACATTATGGTTACTGACGGGAGAACGTACTCTGCACTGCTCGGTACTCATTCGAGCATTATGGTGCTCAGGTAATTGCGGAGCTTAGCCAAGTATCGCAGGTGCTCTGATGTTTTGTCTGTGAAACAACAACCACAACGCACAGGCTTGCTTCACTGCATGATGTGAGCAGGCACCCCAGGGAGAGCCATTTGAAGTCTCTGAATGGCTCTTACTGGAGTTAAAGCAACATTTTCGGATGTAATGTGTGAAATGTAAAAAAAAAAAACTCCCTCCTCCCGGAAATGTTCTCTTTATGGCTATCTGTATGAGCACTTTCAAAGCATTTGACCTGTTCGACTTGAAGACTGAGCACCAGAACATTTTAGTGCTTGCCCATCTCATGGGGGCTGTTTTATCTATTCGCTTTGTGTAAAATGGAAATCCTAGGGCTAAAACAATATTTTAGTGGTAAAAATGTACTTACTTTTTTTTTCCTTCACCGCCCAATAGTATAAAAAATTGTAACACAGCTGTGTGGTCAATATGCTCATTGCAGCCCTAGTTTGCAAAATGAGATCATTTATAGGGAATTTCCGCTATTCTGGCACCTTGGGCACCCGCAAACCATTCCAGCAAATTCTGAAGTCCAATATGGCGCTCGTTCCCTTCTCAGCTTTTTACTGTACCTCAAAAGTAATATCACTTACATGGAGGATATTGGCATGCTCAAGAGAAATTACACAACAAACTGTATGGTCCTCTTTTTCTTATTAGCTCTTATAAAACTTGGAGCTAAAACCACATTTTAGTGAAAAAAATGTAATTATTCTTTCTTTATCCACCCAATGGTATAAAATCCAGTGACGTGTGGTGTCAATATGTTCACTGCACCCCTAGATGAATTCATGAAGTGTTGTACATGGGTGTACCCAGGTTCAAAACTAGGGGGGGGGGGGCAAGCCATGGTCGTTCAGGTTGTAAAATATTAGAACGGAAAAGGTGAATGTGCCCCCCAGAGGGAGCCTAACGTTCAATCTGCTCACTGAGGTGCCAGCTCACTTTATGTAGTGAAGGGAGCTGTCAGATTGTGTCAGATCCATATTGATCGACACATCACTTACGAGCACCAGCGATACTGGCCGAATAACGAATAATGCGAATAGTAATGATTACACTCACTCATCAGTGATCATTATTATAGACCTGTTGGAAAACATGGAATTTATGGTTAAATGTCTTTAGGCTGGGTTGTTTCCTCTCAATTTCATTTCCTACAGAAATTACTTAACTTACCTTTTTGGAACCAGTTTCTTATATCCATTTAGGCAGCCTTGATGTCTTCTAAATGTAAATAAGAAGGCAAACTAATAAATTATAACTGGAATAAATTCGAACGATTAGTTGTTTTAAAGAAAAAGGTGAGTTCATATGCTGCGTATTTCTGCATTTATGCAGCGCAGGACCTGGAGCAGGACCTTAAACAGCACCATGTGACCGGGCAATGTCACCGGTCACATGGTGCTTCCAGGTCCTAGGGCCCCCCCGACAAACACATACTGTATACAGCCCCCCATAGAGCTCCCATCTCATATACAGTCCCCCCTTAGGGCTCCCATGTCATATGCAGCCCCTCATAGGGCTCCCATATCATATACAGCCCCTCTATAGGGCTCACATGATAGCAGCCCTATGGTGGGCTGTATCTCATATAAGGACCCCCATAGGGCTCCCATATTCAACCCGCCCTATCATAAACAACAGCTCCCCAGACTGTCTGACTTAATATTTTTTTTTTTTTTTTTTTTTTTACTTGTGGCAGCAGCTCCGCCTCCCAGCAGTCTCCCCAGCTTGTGACTGCCGGCCACTCTGCACTGCAGGACTCGACACAACGGGGCACAGAGTGATGAGGTCAATGTCATCACTCCAATCCAATCCCCGCTGTGCTGATTTGCAGTGCAGAGCGGCCGGCAGGCACTGAGGACGGGATTTTATAGCTCCTACTAGGAGCGGCTGCAGGAGCAGCGTTCAGCCTGCCCTGCGGTACTAGTGGGTGGTGGGTGCCGATGCACCATGCCGCCTTGTCCTCTCCTCACCACCTGCTCTGCCTGATGCACCCACTACCTGACAGACAGGTCATAATAGGTGCGTGCCCTTGCTGGGTACGCCCATTGTGGTGTAGCTTCTAAAATGGGATCACTTAGAGGAGGGTCTGCTTTTCTGGCATGTCCAACTAAATCTGAACTCCAATATGGCACTTGAGAGGTGTAGTTTCCAGAATGGGTTTATTTTATGTGTACGGGAGGTTTCTACTCTCTTGGCATGTGAGGGGACCTTCATATATGACATGGTGTCTGCAATCTATACCACCCAAAATGGCACTCCAAATTTCAAATGGTGCTCCTTCCCTTCTGAGCTCTGCCGTGCACCCAAGCAGTAGTTTTCCACCACACATTGGGTATCTGTGTACTTGGGAAATATTGAGAAACAGATTCTATGGTCTGTTTTCTCTTGTTACTCTTGTAAAAATGAAAAATTTGGAGCTATAGCAATATTTTTGTGGGAAAAGGTATAATTTTCTTTATCTTCCACAGTGCTTTAGTTTCTGTGATGCACCTAAAGGGTTAATAAACTTCTTGGATGTGGTTTTGAGATGTTCTTAAATTGTCACTTTTGGCTATTTTATGTCATATAGGCCCCTCAATGTCACTTCAAATGTGATGTGGTCCCTGATCAAAATGCTTTTGTGGTTTTGTATATTTTATTGGAAACATGAGAAATTGCTGATAAACTTTTAAAGGGGATCTGTCACCAGATTTTTCATATATAAACCAAAACTTACCACCTTCAGCAGTGCCTGTGCTGCATTCCATAAAAGAGCATATTATCCCCTGACCCTCCCTGTATACCCCCAAATACCTTTTGAAAATCTCCTCACTGTATGGAAATCTTTCGGTCTGGCCCGATGGACGTGTTTACTGCAGCGTCTGTCCCTTCTCTCCGCACTGATAGTCGTCCTCTTGTTATGATGGGATGATGCATCCTGCGGCATCCACATAGCTGAGTGAAATCTTGCGCCTATGCAGAGCAATCGACGGCTCGCATCAGCTCACTTTGCTCTGCCCTACTGCTAGTAGAACCTAATAGATAATTGCACATGCGGAAAACAAAGAGGTCTCTGCACATGTGCAAGATTTCTTCCGGGTATGTGGAACACCTCAACATTGCAAGGTGAAATTTAGCGCCCGCGCAGAGACCTTGCTGTTATGTGCATATGCACTCATTTATTAGGCTCTGCCCACAATGGGGCAGAGCAAAGTGCAACTGTGCAAACAATTGATGACTCTGCGCAGACTGTAGATATCACCCAGCTATATGGATGATGCAGAAGGCGTCAGCCACGACACTCATAACAAGAGGATGGCTTTCAGACAAAGAAAGGGGGAAAGGAGCCGCACCAAGCGTGCCCATTGGAATGGAGCGAAAGATTTACATAGAGTGCAGGAGATTTTCAACAAGGTATTTGGAAGGTATACAGGGAGGCTCAGGGGATATGCTCCTTTATGAAATGCAGCACAGACACTGCTGAAGGTGCTCGTTTAGGTTTATACATAAAATATCTGGTGACAGGTTTTAACTTTCTAACAAAAAAAAAATAAATTAAAAAATGGTGCTGATGTCTTATGAACTGGTAACCGTGAACGATCACAAAAAATCCCATTAATCAGGAAAAAAAAAACCACAAGAGTAGTTGGAAACTAAGCTGAATGCAATCCCCTATCTATCGGTCAACACTAGAAGTAGCAGTGGGATGTTCCTAACACACCTAGACATCTCGTCACTGCTGGAGAAACTTGCTACACCTCAAAGATAAAAATGAGCAATCCTAACTCGCCTCGGAGCAGTCCCCAAAGAAATAGCAAGCCCCCAACTTGTAAACGACGGTGATGTAAGAAAACACAATACACAGAAAATATAGATTAGCAAAGGTGAGGCCCAACTTACTAGATACAAAAGGACAGGAAAGATAACTGATTGCGGCCTGCAAAAAATACCAAACACCTGATAGGAAAAAAAAATACTAAGACCACACGGTCTCTCCCCCACTATATCAGGTACTCTTGTGCCAGACACTTTAAACAGAACTACAGATATAATGGGAAGAAACAAAATCACAGAACAAATAAATAATATTCTAACGTGCAAATAATCCAAACATGAACAGGGAGCAAGATCCCTTTCTTGCTGGAGAAACTGCCCAGCTCACAAAAGCAGAGAGACAGATCCTCACAAACAAGAAACCAAAACACATAACAAAATGGAATAAGCAGAAACACCCTTAAGTGCAATTCTAGCAATTAAGCACAGAAACTAGTAAACTTATCTGGAGTAGATTCAGGCACAGAATAAATGGGAGAAACTGAAGGGAAAACTCCTAGCCATCTTCAGAAGCTTCAGAAGCAGCAGGAAACATCTATCACCGGCGGCCAGCAGGCAGACACTGCTCTCCTAAATATACTAGACTGATCTGCAATAGGACTTCCTGGATGCCTAATTAATTCCATCACCTGTTTGAGTCACAGATTCAGACTCCAAGTATTCAGAAGAGTGAGTCCTGCACCACTCGTGCGTCTCTGTTACCCAGTTAGAAACTCACGTCCTGGAAGATACTGCACCAGCACAGATGTATGATCCGGATGCAGCGTGCAGGTTACATGAGAAGCAGCGTCCCGAACATCATAGTAGTGGAGAAAATAACCGCAAGATCAGCTGCTGTGCCGGATAAACTTTATTCAAGCTTCAGTGCAGAGTAAAATCAGCGGCGGGAGGAGACCTGGATACCGACCCCTCACTGAGAACGACGGCCGTTTCACCTGTAATTAGGCTTCTACGGGTCCACTTTGGTGGACCCGTAGAAGCCTAATTATAGGCGAAACGGCCGTCGTTCTCAGTGAGGGGTCGGTATCCAGGTCTCCTCCCACCGCTGATTTTACTCTGCACTGAAGCTTGAATAAAGTTTATCCGGCACAGCATCTGATCTTGCGGTTATATTCTCCACTACTTTGATGTACAGATTTAGACTCCGCTTCATTACCATTGCTGGCCACCAAAGGGAGCTCCACACCAGCACCCACTTGGATGACATTCACAACACTGATGTAAAGTTGACAAGTAGGAAGTGTTAATTAATGATGTGTGATATAAAGATTCAAAATTAAAACATTGCTAATTTTTTTCATGTTTTGTCAATTTTCATTGTAAATATATATTTTTAATAACCGCAAATCATATTGAACAAAATTTACCACTAACATAATGTACAATGTGTCAGGAAAAAACCTGTCTCAGAATCACTGGGAAATATTGAAGCATTCCAGAGTTATTAGCACAAAAAGTAACACCGGTCAGAATTTTAAGATTTGGCCCAGTCAGGAAGGTGAAAAGACTTTATGTAAAGGGGTTAATAATATATACTGTTTGTATTGTGAAGTCTGCTGTGCATTCAGTTTTATACCATGTTAGAGAAGTGAGGAATGCCGGAATGAGTAAAGTGTTGGTGTTTGCTGCCATCTGCTGGTTGAGGACATGTTGTACACTTTTTGTGTTGTAGATAGTGACTGCAGCTTTATCCAATTCTGCTATAGCAAAGTTTAGCAAATAGCTTTTTAGGCTATAAAATAGAAAAAAACACACCTATAGATGAGAGAAGAAGCAGCGTTTAAATAGAAACCATAATCTATCCCCCATTTCCTTGAGATGGCTGGATTGTCATTGTAAATAAGCACTTGTACCTTGCCCCCCCCCCCATCTCATTGTATATTGTAAGCTCTCACAAGCAGGGTTGTCTTTTTTTTTTTTTTCCCCTCTAAATATTGTATTTTCCATAATTGTTACTTGCTTGTATACGATCCTCCTGAATTGTAAAGCGCTGCGGAATATGTTGGCGCTATATAAATAAAGATTATTATTATTAGAACATACTCAAGACTTATAGCTATCTAGGATATAATAAAAAGGTTCAAATGTCTAAATTATCAATTAGCCATAATGATCGAACACTGTGAAACTTCTTTTCATGGCTTATATAATGAGCTGCCCATAATATTCATACTCATTTCTGAAAGAAGTCAAGAGAAAGCTGACATGAATTTTACATTTACAATTTTACATCGGAAGAATCACATAATAGAATATGTATTGGCATGAAGAATCGAGTTCCTCTTCTCTAAACCTAGAATATCACACTTCTCTGAGAAAGGGAATATGTCAGGCGATTCATGCCGACCAAACCACGGGCAGCATAAACTGCAGCCTCACATCACAATTGCTGCCAGGTAGATTATTCTCTGAAATACAATAGCATATACTTTAAAGATCTGGCTGGAGATCACACTTGTCTGCAGGCGTCTCACTCACATGTATAATCTACATAAGTAGGGAACTGCCAGTCAACTGCAGCAATTCTGAGAAGAGGGAGGCTGTTCTGGACTAGTCTGAGTTCCGGATATGGTTTCTGGCTGCACCTTCAAAGTGTATTACCTCTGGAACGCCAAAGCTTTCCAGAGAATAACATACTTGGCTGCAGTTTGTACAACCAGTAAACAATTCATGCGGCCCATGGTCTGAACAGCATGATTCACCTGAGAGGATCCCTTTAATGTGTAGGAAGGTGAAATCAATATTCTTTGCTGTATTTGTCCTTCTACCACTGGCTGTGTCAGTCATTCCTTAGAAGACCCTTAGGCTAAGTTCACATTTCCGCTAAAATGTATCAGTCTTAATCCGCTGCTATGGTAAACAACGCTATCCGTTTAGCGGATTCCGTTGTGTCCCATAGACTTGCATTAGTGGTGGATTGCGACTGATGACCCTGCGTTGCGTCCGCTGCATTGCGGTCCGTCGTTTTTTGACTGACCGCTGGGCGGGGAGCAACGCAGAATGTAACGTTTTTCTGGCCGTCAACATTGACGCACCACGCAGGAATCCGCCGCAGTCCGTCACGCTTGTCATGTATGTCTATGGTGCTAGATTCCGTCGTAATCCGTCTTATGACGGAATCCAGCGCTGGATTCCGTCATGCTCTACTGAGCATGCCCAGCTGGTTTGGCACACCCACTGGGCTGTCCCAAACACAAACGGATCATGACTGATCCATCAAAAAACGAACGCATAGCGGATGCAACGGACGCAACGGATCAGTTTTTTCACAGGATTCATGTGAAAGGAATCCTGTGAAAAACACATCCGTTGCATCAGTTGACAACTTAAAAACGACTGATCCGTTGCTGACGGACCTGACGGATTTAAAACAACAGAAGTGTGAACCTAGCCTTTACCACCTTTTGCATGCTAAACTGGGTACTTATCAAGTGGCTGAAGAACTGAATAAACGTTTTCCTTTGTTAATTCTCCGCTCTATTTTTGAGATATTGGGGTCTAAAATGCTAATTTACTTCAATCAAGGGGACATTAATCCCTTATTGATTATAGAACTGTATCTTGAATCTGTTTTGGTAAACAACTAAAATGCCAAAACTTCTGTCACTGTCCAAATTTTTCTTGACCTAAAGTAAGTGTGTGTGTGTATAAATACAAATGTATATATATATGTGTGTGTGTGTGTGTGTGTGTGTGTGTGTGTGTGTGTGTGTATATATATATATATATATATATATA
The DNA here is from genome assembly GCF_048569485.1 of Anomaloglossus baeobatrachus. Lineage (NCBI taxonomy): Eukaryota > Metazoa > Chordata > Amphibia > Anura > Aromobatidae > Anomaloglossus > Anomaloglossus baeobatrachus. The sequence continues at coordinate 628,246,383 of NC_134354.1, forward strand.
TATATATATATATATATATATATATATATATATGTATATATATATATATATATATATATATATATATATATATATATATATATATATATATAATATTAGTACAGACCAAAAGTTTGGACACCCATCATTCAAAGAGTTTTCTTTATTTTCATGACTCTGGAAATTGAAGATTCACATTGAAGGCATCAAAACTATGAATTAACACATGTGGAATGTGAAATACTTAACAAAAAGTGTGAAACAACTGAAAATGTGTCTTATATTCTAAATTCTTCAAAGTACCTTTTGCTTTGATTACTGCTTTGCATACTCTTGGCATTCTCTTGATGAGCTTCAAGAGGTAGTTACCGGAAATGGTCTTCCAACAGTCTTGAAGGAGTTCCCAGAGATGCTTAGCACTTGTTGGCCCTTTTGCCTTCACTCTGTGGTCCAGCTCACCCTAAACCATCTCGATTGGGTTCAGGTCTGGTGACTGTGGAGTCCAGGTCATCTGGCTTAGCACCCCATTACTCTCCTTCTTTGTCAAATAGCCCTTACACAGCCTGGAGGTGTGTTTGGGGTCATTGTCCTGTTGAAAAAATAAATGATGGTCCAACTAAACGCAAACTGGACGGAATAGCATGTCACTGCAAGATGCTGTGGGTAGCCATGCTGGTTCTGTATGCCTTCAATTTTGAATTAATCCCCAACAGTGTCACCAGCAAAGCACCCCCACACCATCACACCTCCTCCTCCATGCTTCACGGTGGGAACCAGGCATGTAGAGTCCATCCGTTCACCTTTTCTGCGTCGCACATTGACACGGTGGTTGGATCCAAAGATCTCAAATTTGGACTCATCAGACCAAAGCACAGATTTCCACTGGTCTAATGTCCATTCCTTGTGTTGTTTAGCCCAAACAAGTCTCTTCTGCTTGTTGCCTGTCCTTAGCAGTGGTTTCCTAGCAGCTATTTTACCATGAAGGCCTGCTGGACAGTCTTCTCTTAACAGTTGTTGTAGAGATGTGTCTGCTGCTAGAACTCTGTGTGGCATTGACCTGGTCTCTAATATGAGCTGCTGTTAACCTGCGATTTGTGAGGCTGGTGACTCGGATAAACTTATCTTCCATAGCAGAGGTGACTCTTGGTCTTCGTTTCCTGGGACAGTCCTCATGTGACTCAGTTTCTTTGTAGTGTTTGATGGTTTTAGCCACTGCACTTGGGGACACTTTCAAAGTTTTCCCAATTTTTCGGACTGACTGACCTTCATTTCTTAAAGTAATGATGGCCACTCATTTTTCTTTACTTAGCTGCTTTTTTCTTGCCATAATACAAGTTCTAACAGTCTATTCAGTAGGACTATCAGCTGTGTATCCACCAGACTTCTGTACAACACAACTGATGGTCCCAACCCCATTTATAAGGCAAGAAATCCCATTTATTAAACCTGACAGGGCACACCTGTGAAGTGAAAACCATTTCTGGTGACTACCTCTTGAAGCTCATCAAGAGAATGCCAAGAGTGCGCAAAGTAGTAATCAAAGCAAAAGGTGGCTACACACTTTTGTGTTAAGTATTTCATACCGCATGTGTTAATTCATAGTTTTGATGCCTTCAATGTGAATCTACAATTTTCAGAGTCATGAAAATAAAGAAACTCTTTGAATGAGAAGGTGTGTCCAAACTTTTTAGGGGGGGGGAGTGTATATATAGATAGATAGATATAATATGCACACTATATAAGCATATACATGTATATCATATATGTGTAGTAAAAAAAATATATGTAATATACACAGTGTATAAATATATGTGTGTGTGTGTCTGTGTGTGTCCGTGCACAGTGTATATAGTGCCTTGCGAAAGTATTTGACTCCCTTGAATTTTTCAACCTTTTCCCACATTTCAGGCTTCAAACATAAAGATAAAAATTTTAATGTTATGGTGAAGAATCAAAAACAAGTGGGACACAATTGTGAAGTTGAATGAGATTTATTGCTTATTTTATACATTTTTAAAAAATAAATAACTGAAAATTGGGGCGTGCAATATTATTCATCCCCTTTACTTTCAGTGCAGCAAACTCACTCCAGAAGTTCATTGAGGATCTCTGAATGATCCAATGCTGTCCTGAATGACTGATAATGATGATGATAAATATATGCCACCTGTGTGTAATCAAGTCTCCGTATAAATGCACCTGCTCTGTGATAGACTCAGTGTTCTGTTTAAAGCACAGATGCCATCATGAAGACCAAGGAACAGAACAGGTATGTCCGTGATACTGTTGTCGAGAAGTTTAAAGCAGGATTTGGTTACAAAAAGTTTTCCACAAGTTTAAACATTCGAAGGAGAACTGTGCAAGCGATCATATTGAAATGGAAGGAGTATCACACCACTGCAGATCTACCAAGACCCGGCCGTCCATTCCAAACTTTCATCTCAAACAAGGAGAAGACTGATCATTGATGCAGCCAAGAGGCCCATGATTACTCTGGATGAACTGCAGAGAGCTACAGCTGAGGTGGGAGGGTCTGTCCATAGGACAACAATCAAACACTGCACAAATCTGGCCTTTATGGAAGAGTGGCAAGGAGAAAGCAATTTCTCAAAGACATCCATAAAAAGTGTTGTTTAAAGTTTGCCACAAGCCACCTGGGAGACACACCAAACATGTGGAAGAAGGTGCTCAGGTGAAACCAAAATCTAACTATTTGGGCACAATGCCAAATAATATCTTTGGCGTAAAAGCAACACAGCTCATCACCCTGAACACACCATCCCCACTGTCAAACATGGTGGTGGCAGCATCATGGTTTGAGCCTGCTTTTCTTTAGCAGGGACAGGGAAGATTATTAAAATTGATGGGAAGATGGATGGAGCCAAATACAGGACCATTCTTGAAGAAAATCTTCTGGAGTCTGCAAAAGACCTGAGACTAGGACGGAGATTTGTCTTCCAACAAGACAATGATCCCAAACAAAGAATAATCTACAATGGAATGGTTCACAAATAAACGTATCCAGGTGTTAGAATGGCCAAGTCAAAGTCCAGACCTAAATCCAATTGATAATCTGTGGAAAGAGCTGAAAACTGCTGTTCACAAACGCTCTCCATCCAACCTCACTCAGCTCCAGCTGTTTGCAAAGGAAGAATGGGCAAGAATTTCAGCCTCTCGATGTGCAAAACTGATAGAGACATACCCCAAGCAACTTGCAGCTATAATCGCAGCAAAAGGTAGCGCTACAAAGTATTAACTTAAAGGGGACGAATAATATTGCACACCACAATTTTCTGTTATTTATTTCTTAAAAAAGTTTAAAATAAGCAATAAATTTCGTTCAACTTCACAATTGTGTCCCAGTTGTTGATTCTAAACCATAACATTAAAATTTTTATCTTTTATGTTTGAAGCCTGAAATGTGGGAAAAGCTTGAAACATTTAAGGGGGCTGTTTTGTAAGGAATGATGTACAAAAAGATGGCAATTCTGCTAATGTTTTCTAGTCTTTGACTGTTGGTGGTATATATCAGGATTGGGTCCCCGATTTATCTAAAATCAGCTGTAGCCATGTCTTGATAAATCTGCAGAGCAGGTAGCAGGTTTCCATGGATGAACAGTGCTTGGCCTTTTTATTTATCTTATTTAGCAAATGAATAGAAAATATAATCCAGACATTGACTGTTAGAAATAATGATTTTTACTTGAAATAATTTTCTCCTTCAAACGTTTGCTTTTGTCAAAGTGAGCCCTTTGTAGCAAAATTCTAGCTGTTAATTTGCTGAGGTAATCTGGAGATATTTCACCCCATGCTTCCAGAAGCCCCTCCCACAAATTGGATTGGCTTGATGGGCACTTTTTTAGTACCATACGGTCAAGATGCTCCCAAAACGGCTCAATAGGGTTCATATCTGGTGACTGGCCTGGCCACTCCATTACAGATAGAATACCAGCTGCCTGCTTCTTCCTTAAATAGTTCATGCATAATTTGGAGGTGTGCTTTGGGTCATTGTCCTGTTGTAGGATGAAATTGGCTCCAATCAAGCGCTGTCCACAGGGTATGGCATAGCGTTCCAAAATGGAGTAGTAGCCTTCTTTATGCAAAATCCCTTTTACCTTGTACAAATCTCCCACTTTACCAGCACCAAAGCAACCCCAGACCATCACATTACCTCCACCATGCTTGACAGACGGCATCAGGCACTCTTCCAGCATCTTTTCAGTAGTTCTGCCTCTCACAAATGTTCTTCTGTGTGATCCAAACACCTCAAGCTTTAATTAGTCTTTCCATAACACTTTTTTCCAATTTATCTCTGTCCAATGTTCTTTTGCCCATATTATTCTTTTCCTTTTATTAGCTAGTCTCAGATATGGCATTTTCTTTGCCACTCTGCCCTGAAGGCCAGCATCCCGGAGTCGCCTCTTCACTGTAGACGTTGACAATGGCGTTTTGCGGGTACTATATAATGAAGCTGCCAGTTGAGGACCTGTGAGGCGTTGATTTCTCAAACTAGAGACTCTAATGTACTTGTCTTCTTGCTCAGTTGTGCAGCGGGGCCTCCCACTTCACTTTCTACTCCGGTTAGAGCCTGTGTCAGGTTGCCACTAGGGGGAGCTGGAGCCCTGCAAGAAAGGAGCTAGACAGTGCAGAGTCAGTAAGAAGGTGGACATGCCATGTGTGCTTGGTGCAGTAACTCTCTGCACAAGCCGGGAAGCAGATGCCGCGTTGCGTGCGGGGGATGGTCAGGCAGACCGGATCATACACTGAGCGGGGAGAACGAAGACCAAAGGAACGAGCAGCTGCAAGGTCGGAGTAAGGCCGAGGTCAATACCAGAGGAACAACTGGGAAAGGGAGGTAGGAAGTGGATAAACAACTAGAGATGGAGGGAGTAACAGAGGTGGGGACGAGGAACAGACACAGAGGGTGAGGGCTCAGGAGGAACAGGTCAGGACCAACACTTACAGGGACCAGCAATCACAGGCAGAGCAGCGCTAAGCTTATAGCCGGTGCTGAGTCACCGGGGATGACACTATTTAAAGCATCCTCTATCTGGAAGGGAGGCTCGGGATAAAGGCTCCGCCCCTAGCCATGTGGTCGGGGAGTCGAAACCATGACAGCCTGTTTGTGCTCTCCTCTGAAGGGAGTAGTACACACAATTGTAGGAAATCTTCAGTTTCTTGGCAATTTCATGCATGGAATATCCTTCATTTCTAAAAACAAGAATAGACTGTCAAGTTTCAAATGAAAGTTCTCTTTTTTTCTGGCCGTTTTGAGAGTTTAATGGAACCAACAAATGTAGTGATCTAGATTCTCAACGAGCTCAAAGGAAGGTCAGTTTTATAGCTCCTCTAATCAGCAAAACTGTTTTCAGCTGTGCTAACATACTTGCACAAGGGTTTTCAAGGTATTTCTAAACATCCATTAGCCTTCTAACACAGTTAGCAAACACAATGTACCATTAGAACACTGGAATGGTGATTGCTGGATATACACCTATATAGATATTGCATTCAAAACCAGATGTTTGCAGCTAGAATAATCATTTACCACATTAACAATGTATACTGTGTATTTCTGTTTAATTTAATGTTAGCTTAATGAAAAAAAGTATGTTTCTTTAAAAAATAAGGAAATATCTAAGTGACCCCAAACTTTTGGACTGTAGTGTACATATAAAAATGAGAGAACACAAATGTAGAGAGAGCCTTATTTCTAATTTAGGTGCGTCCTCTAGGTATGAATGGGGTGTAAACGAGCCATATCCCCCAGGTGCGGATAGGTTTAAAGCAACTCAACGCTGGCAATAAAAGTGAGACTAAATTATATATAATCACCCTATCTGGTGGCCATCTTGGATACAAGAAGATTGCAATGCAGACCTTTGTTTGGGCGTCAGTAGTAGGCAAACAGTGGACAAGAGGTAGGGTGACTAGATCCTGAGCTTGCTGTCAATACGTGCACCTAGAGAGGAGAGCTTGTTGTAATGTCATTATATAAAATGGACCACTCCGTCCAAGAAAATAAACGGACATGTGAACTACTTCATAGATGATTATAGATACAAGTGCTATAAATGAAAAACAAAGATAGCACTCCTATGAGAAAAAATTGTCTGAATGACACCTAAAGCCCGCTTTACACGCTGCAATGTATCTTACAATGTGTCGGCCGGGTCACGTCGTAAGTGACGCACATCCGGCATCGTAAGGTACATTGCAGTGTGTGACAGGTACGTGCGATTGAATGGTAAAACGTTCATCGCACGCACATCGTTCATTTCTCTAGAATCGAACGTCAGATTGTTCATCGTACCCGTGGTAGCACACATCGCAGTGTGTGACACCCCGGGAACGATGAACAGATCTTACCTGCGTCTTGCGGCTCCCGGCCAGCAATGCGGAAGGAAGGTGGTGGGCGGGATGTTTACGTCCCGCTCAGCTCCGCCCCTCCGCTTCTATTGGCCGGCTGCCGCGTGACGTTGATGTGACTGCGAACGTCCCTCCCACTCCAGGAAGTGGACGTTCGCCGCCCACATCAAGGTCGTATGGACGGGTAAGTACGTGTGACGGGGGTTAATCGTTTGTACGACACGTTCAACAAATTGAACGTGCCACACATACAATGGGGGCGGTTACGATCGCATACGATATCGTATGCTGGATCGTAAGGTGTAAAGCAGGCTTAAGGCTCTCTTCACACATTGTATAATTTATGTAATAGTCGATTACAAGTGTTTAGACGTTTTTTTTTTAAAGCAGAGTGAGAGGTGCCTAGGATGCTTTGGCTACTTTTTAGTGTTTTATCTCACTAGAGCTAGATTCACTGATAAACTCCACTTTACTGCTTTCTAAAGTCATCTTTTCTGCTGCTGCTGCTGCTGCTACTTCTGCATATCGGCCACATAGAGACAGGAGAGCTGGAATGGGAGATGCCACCGCAGTTCTGGTCCCCAGCCACAACTGAAACTTGGAGGTGGTGCACACCGAGAGGAAATGCAGAATAAAGGCCCGTTTACACACAACGATATCGCTAACGATATGTCTTCGGGGTCACTGAATTCGTGACTCACATCCGGCTTCGTTAGCGACGTTGTTGCGTGTAACAGCTAGGAGCGCGTGTTAATGATCAAAAATACTCACTTGATCGTTGACACGTCGTTCATTTTCAAAATCTCGGTCGTTGTTGACGTACGTTGTTCGTCGTTCCTGAGGCAGCACACATCGCTACGTGCGACACCCCGGGAATGACGAACAACCGCTTAACTGCGTCCTCCGGCAACGAGGTGGGCGTAACTTTCCTGCGGCTGCTCTCCGCCACTCCGCTTCAATTGGACGCCTGCCGTGTGACGTCGCTGTGATGCCGCACAAATTGCCCCCTTAGAAAAGATGCTGTTCACCGGCCACAGTGACGTCGCTTGGAAGGTAAATCCGTGTGACAGGTATTAGCGATATTGTGCGCCACAGGCAGCGATTTGCCCGTGCCGCACAAACGACGAGGGCGGGTACGCTCGCTAGCGATATCCTAGCGTGTAAAGCCCCCTTAAGAGTCATGTAATAACCAGAGATGGTATTATTCCTCATGTATCGGTACGTACATACATACACACACACGGAAGTTGATATTCAGAACTATTTCTAAATATCATTTGTATAATCGTTTGTAACTAGTGTTGAGTGAGCGTGCTCGCCACTGCTTGTTACTCGATCGAGAGTCAGAGCTTGAAAATACTTAAGTTTCTCACTGACTTCCATTATACTCTGTGCTCAATTGCTGCGCGAGAACCCCGATGCTTGATCGAGCAGTGGCGAGCACCCTCACTCATTATTAGCAGCTTCTCGCATGGTCAGGAGCTGTTTATGAAGTGTACAGCTATGGATACTAATGTGGTAATTTGCATTTCCTTCTGATCATTTTCAGCTTGCTTATCTTTTTCTTTCTTCTTCAGAATTATCTGAAAGAAATTTTGCGAGACATTTGCATTCACAACGTGAAAGGAACTCACAAGAACACTTGGGAGCTGAGGCCGGAGTACAGACATTACCAAGGAGAAGATAAAAGTGACTAATGCTGTTTTGTAAGAGATCACGGTGCTGTGGAGCTAAACACACATCACAGCTTTGTTTTTCCATTTCTATGGATGATCAGCAGCTCAATGCAATGACGACTAGTGAATTGGAAACTCCTTACTCGTGGGCACACTTACTTTGTATGCAGAAGACTGCCATCTACAGTCCTTGTGCATTTGCTTCCATTTAGATGTGTTTAGTCTAATTTTTCTAAAAAAAAAAAAAAAAAAAAAAAAAAAAAAAGATTTTGGATGAGGACATTCCCCTAGCAATAAAGTTTTTGTTTTATTCTAAATTGTGTCTTTTGCATTTTTTCTTCATCTGTTTTTGTAAGCATTCAAGACCTGGGGAAACCATTGCGATATTTAGAAGTGAATAAAAAATGTAGGCGACCTGGAGATGACATGATTCCTAGGACTAATATCTTGTGACCTACTGACACTAAAATATAAACTTATCTAGGCTCGTTACCGAAATCTCAGATGATCACTTTTACCAATGGCCAATTTTGCATCATTCATTGTATGACATTACTGACAACAAATCTCCAATCTAAAGGGTGCTTTACATGCTGCGACATCGCTAGCAATTGCTAATGATGTGGAGCGCGATAGCACCCGCCCCCGTCGTGTGTGCAATATTGTGTGATCGCTGCCGTAGCGAACATTATCGCTACGGCAGCGTCACACGCACATACCTGGTCAGCGACGTTGCTGTGGCCACAGAACAATCCCTCCTTCAAGGGGGAGCTGCATTCGGCGTCACCGCGACGTCACTAAGCGGCCGGCCAATAGAAGCGGAGGGGCGGAGATGAGCGGTACGTAACATCCCGCCCACCTCCTTCCTTCCTCATTGCCGGTGGACGGAGGTAAGGAGATGCTCGTCACTCCTGCGGTGTCACACATAGCGATGTGTGCTGCCGCAGGAACGACGAACAACATTGCTACTTACCTGACAACGATTTTTTGTTATTAAACGACCTCTCCTAAACAAATGTTTTTTTGGTTTTTTTACGATCGTTTTAGGTCGCCCAGGCTGTCACACGCTGCGACGTCGCTAACGGCGCCGGATGTGCGTCACTAACAACGTGACCCCGACGATATAGTGTTAGCGATGTCACAACGTGTAAAGCCCCCTTAAGGCTCTTCAGTTCTCACACATTTTCTAGACTATTTTGTGACATAAGAGCGGCATATGTTTCAAAATAGACACAAATTAAATCAGGAGGTAATGAACACAGCAGCATTACATCCTAATACTGGTACAACCTTTAGAGTTGTATGAAGCTGTAAAATGTGAAGGGAGTGGTGATTAGCAATAAATCAAGAGGAATCCAGCTGAAGGTTCACGGTGGTTTTATTCAGTGCAGTACAGACAATACTTCTCTGTATGGCTTACAAAGGTCTGAAAATGAGAAGTATCTTTAGAAAGAAAAAAAAATCTGCTAAATATTGTACAGCTGTAGTATACAACCTAATTGTGACAAAACTCCCAAACTTTTTAGAAAGCAAATTGTTTTATGACCACTAGAGGGCAACGACAAATGAAATTATGGTGTCATTGGTTAAAAGCTTTTTAGTTTTGGGCTGAACTGCGCAATATTAGGTTGGGGGTTTTTTTTTGGGGGGGGGCTTTTTTTTTAGCACAGGTTTATGTGAAATAAGATTTTTTGAATTATGTTTAATTGTGAACATGGTTACGTTGCAGCTTAAATGTGTGCATATGAATAACATAGTGTGTGTGTATACACACACACACACAGTATGTTATTCATATACACACATTTATATATATACCATATATACATTTTTTTATATATATATATATATATATATATATATATATATATATATATACACATACATACATACACACATACACATGTGAATGTAATATATATATTACATTCACACACACTTTTTTTTTACCCACTGTGTTTTAATGTGAATGTACTGAATTAACTTTCCGTAGTCTTCTCACCATTCTGTTGTTCTGTTGCCCCATACTAGTAAGGACACTTTAGTTTGATAGTAGTCATTTTTTTTAGTAATATTAGTAAGCTGACTGCTTGTGTCTCTGTAACATTATCTAAAGTGCACAACTGGTAAGTGCAACTGAACCTGGGATATCCGGAAAATTCATATACATAGTGGCTTTAATTCTTGGTCAAATTAGTTGTCATTTGGCTTATTGAGGAGATGCCACTTCATGCTTATCATTATATGGTGTAAGATTCATTCCATAAAACCTATTGGCACTTCTGTAGATGTTTTATTTATTGCATGTAATTAAACTATTAAGGTACATGCCCACGATCTGGACATGCTCTCCACAGAAGAATGCAGCATCCATGCCCACGATCAGGGTTCGGGCAGCCACAGACTTTCTCTCTGTTGTCCCTGTGGATAACACTCGTGGCTCCACAAACATAAATTGAAAGCCTGCAACTCGGGAAGCCAGACTGCATGTCAGTTTACGCTGCGGGAAAAGAAGCACAGTGAACATGGGATTTCTATAAATCCCATCCACTGTGCTTGGACTGTATAGCGCAGCGTTTTACACTCAGGGAAAAAATACTGCGTCCAGAACACTGATCGGGCACGCACCCTTAGGGTCCCTCTGTACAAGACTGATCGGCTGTGGAAGTTTTTGCAGTAAAAAAGCCACATTGAGATTTCATAGTGGCAAAAAACATTCTTAATTTTGATGGTGCAATGATGCACATTTTATGAAGTGAAAATCTTCTAATCTTATTGTCACGATAGTGACAGGAAAGTATGGCGCACGACTCGACACACAACACAAGAAAGGGTACATCGGGGAACCTAAACAATGGTGGGCCCTAGCACTAGTGAGGGGGAAGATGGGACACCACCTTCACTCACCTGTAGCTGTATCCTACACTCCTAGCCAATCCCTATACAGGTTCCGTACCTGTCGCCGAACAGGATACCGGAGACCCTGTATTAGCCCTGGCTAGTGAGCTTGCAGGTGAAGGACGCTGGCCAAGCATCCAAATGAATGTGAAAAACCGGCACACTCTGCTGCGACCAGGGGGTATATATAAGAACTGGGATTGGTCCAAAGCAGAAACACGTGAGAAGGTAAAGAAAATGCTTGCTTGCAAAGAATACTGTCATTAACCCACTCCTCTCCAAAGGAAAGGGAATACATTTAATCTGCAGAGTCTCACAAGGGAAAGTGAGACTCTGGCCCAGAACCTGTCACTAGTCTCTCACAACTGAGAGACAACGTGACACTTATTCACTTTACTGTACTTTTACTGTACTATGCTGGAAATACACAGGAAAGAATCTGCCATATATCCATCCCATGTATACTTGTCCTGTGAAAGAAATTTTAAAGTGTCTGCCCTGTGCTGCAAAGTTAAGCAATATTTGCAGAAACCACCTAGATCAGGAATTTTCAGCCCATTTTCAACCCAATTTTTGTTGGGAAACTACAACTCCCAGCATGCCCTGTTGTAGCATTGTGGGAGTTGAAGTTTCACAATAACTGAAGGTTGCTGACCTCTACTCTAGTCCCTGCTTTGCAAATAGTATTTATTTTGCATATTTAAAGATGCAGTCGTACAATTGCTCTTTCAATCCATTATATAGACTTGAGTGACTTGAATGGATCCGACTTGGATGTCACATCACCGTATTGGCGATGACATGAGGAACTAATTAAGACTCTCTACAAGGTTCTTGTATAGTAGGAAAACGTCCGGTGAAAATGCAACAACTACTTATAATGAAGAGGATCTGTGAGGATCAGGAACCCTGAAAGGGAAACTACCTATAACACTAAGAATTTATCTGTCCTTCTGTTTAATATGATAGAATGCAGTGGGGTACTTACAGTATATGACAAAAGTGAGTACACACCTCACATTTTTTTGAATATGTTACTAGCTGTAGTTACCCGGGCATTGCCCGGGATAGTAAAGCCCGCTACACACGCTTCAATATATCTCACAATCCGTCGGTGGGGTCAAGTTGTAAGTGACGCACATCCGGCATCGTTTGTGAGGTATCTGCGTGTGACAGCTACGTGCGATCAGGATTGAACGCAAAACCGTTGATCGCAAACACATCGTATCATTCTCTAGAATTGAGCGTTTTGTTGCACGAACCTAGTCAATTGTAAAGTGTGACATCCCTCATACGATTTTGATGTCTGAGGCTATGTGCGCAGGTGTGCGCTCTGCATCGCATCTTAAAAAAGGTCCGCTTCAGAGCGCAGCTGAAAAGCTGCGTTCTGAAGCGCCTCACAATGTCTGTCATTCACTAATCTCTGTCAGTCGGTCACTATCTCTGTCCCTCACTCTCTGTCCATGTCAGTCTATCCCCCTCTCTCATATACTCACCGATCCCCGGCGCTGCACGGCGTTCACACTGCTCCGGCGGCTTTTACTGTTTTGAAAAAGCCGGCCGCCCATTAAACAATCTCGTATTCCCTGCTTTCCCTGCCCACTGGCGCCTATGATTGGTTACAGTGAGACACGCCCCCACTCTGAGTGACAGGTGTCACACTGCACCCAATCACAGCAGCCGGTGGGCGTGTCTATACTGTGTAGTGAAATAAATAATTAAATAATGAAAAAAAACGGCGTGCGGTTCCCCCCAATTTTAAAACCAGCCAGATAAAGCCATACGGCTGAAGGCTGGTATTCTCAGGATGGGGAGCTCCACGTTATGGGGAGCCCCCCCAGCCTAACAATATCAGCCAACAGCCGCCCAGAATTGCCGCATACATTATATGCGACAGTTCTGGGACTGTACCCGGCTCTTCCCGATTTGCCCTGGTGCGTTGGCAAATCGGGGTAATCAGGAGTTATTGGCAGCCCATAGCTGCCAATAAGTCCTAGATTAATCATGTCAGGCGTCTATGAGACACCCTCCATGATTAATCTGTAAATTACAGTAAATAAACACACACACGCCCGAAAAAATCCTGTATTAGAAATAAAAAACACAAACATATACCCTGGTTCACCACTTTAATCAGCCCCAAAAAGCCCTCCATGTCCGGCGTAATCCAGGATGCTCCAGCGTCGCTTCCAGCGCTGCTGCATGGAGGTGACCGGAGCTGCAGAATACACCGCCGCTCCGGTCACCTCCACGCAGGTAATGAAGACAGCCGCGCGATCAGCTGCTGTCACTGAGGTTACCCGCTGTCACTGGATCCAGCGGTGGCCGCAGGTAACCTCAGTGACAGCTCAGCTGATCGCGCTACTCACCTCAGTTGCTGCGTGGAGGTGATAGGAGCGGCGGTGAGTTGCGCGATCAGCTGAGCTGTCACTGAGGTTACCCGCGGCCACCGCTGGATCCAGTGACAGCGGGTAACCTCAGTGACAGCTCAGCTGATCGCGCGGCTGTGTTCATTAGCTGTGTGGAGGTGACCGGAGCGGCGGTGTGTGCTGCAGCTCCGGTCACCTCCATGCAGCATTGCTGGAAGCGACGCTGGAGCATCCTGGATTACGCCGGACATGGAGGGCTTTTTGGGGCTGATTAAAGTGGTGAACCAGGGTATATGTTTGTGTTTTTTATTTCTAATAAAGGATTTTTTCGGGCGTGTGTGTATTTACTGTAATTTACAGATTAATCATGGAGGGTGTCTCATAGACGCCTGACATGATTAATCTAGGACTTATTGGCAGCTATGGGCTGCCAATAACTCCTTATTACCCCGATTTGCCAACGCACCAGGGCAAATCGGGAAGAGCCGGGTACAGTCCCAGAACTGTCGCATATAATGTATGCGGCAATTCTGGGCGGCTGTTGGCTGATATTGTTAGGCTGGGGGGCTCCCCATAACGTGGAGCTCCCCATCCTAAGAATACCAGCCTTCAGCCGTATGGCTTTATCTGGCTGGTTTTAAAATTGGGGGGAACCGCACGCCGTTTTTTTTCATTATTTAATTATTTATTTCACTACACAGTATAGACACGCCCACCGGCTGCTGTGATTGGGTGCAGTGTGACACCTGTCACTCAGAGTGGGGGCGTGTCTCACTGTAACCAATCATAGGCGCCGGTGGGCGGGGAAAGCAGGGAATATGAGATTGTTTAATGGGCGGCCGGCTTTTTCAAAACAGTAAGGCTATGTTCACACTAGAAAAATGATTTTTCTTAAGAAATTTCTTAAGAGTGCACCTGTGTTAAAAAAACGCACCAAAAACGCACCTGCGTTTTTGCCGCGTTTTCGGTCCGTTTTGGTGCGTTTTTACCGCTGGTTGCTCCCTGCGTTATTGTGCCAATTATCTATGGCAAAAAACGCAGTTAGCTGCAGAAAAGAAGTGACATGCTCATTCTTTTTCTTAAGAAAATCTACTGAAAGAATTTTCTTAAGAAAAAAACGCAGTGTGTGCACAGCTAATTTTTTTTGCCATAGGTTTTGCTGGGGAATGTCTGCAGAAAGGTTACAAGAATTTCTCAAGAAATTTCTGCAGCAAAAACGGACCCAAAACGCAGGTAAAAAACGCAGTGTGTGAACATAGCCTAAAAGCCGCCGGAGCAGTGTGAATGCCGTGCAGCGCCGGGGATCGGGGATTGGTGAGTATGAGAGAGGGCTGCTAACTTCAGTAACTTAGGAGATTAGCGGTCACCGGTGAGCCCTTCACTGGTGACCGCTAATCAGGGCGCGACACAGACAGAGCCGCAGCATGACCGTGAAGTCGGGTGAAGTTCACCCGAGTTCATTCTGACAGTGCGGCTCTGTCTGTGTCTGCTGTCATCTGCCATTCAGCTCTGCTACATGACTGTCTGTGTCTGCTGTCAGCGGCCATGTAGCAGAGCTGAACGGCAGATGACATAGTAAAAACGCATCCCTACACAGTACACACGCTTGGCAAGTCAATAAATAAAAAAAAAAAGGTGCCCAATGCATACGTCACAGAACACATGATCTAAAGGATCGCACACAAAATTGACCAATTTAACATAGACTACTAACGCACGTGTGACAGCAAATGAACGACCAACGTGCAATCTCATAAGATCCCGTATGCAACCTGGGCGTGTCACATCGCAAATGCGATTGTACAACTAATTGCAACGTGTAAAGTGGGCTTAACTGTCTCTCTGACTCTCTCGCAGTCTTTGTCTGTCTGTCTTTCTGTCTACACCATGTGCAGAATTATTAGGCAAGTTCTATTTTAGAGGATTTCTTTTATTATTGATCAACAACTATGTTCTCAATCAACCCAAAGACTCATAAATATCAAAGCTTAATATTTTTGGAAGTTGGAGTGGGGTTTTTTAGATTTGACTATCTTAAGAGACTATCTGTTTGTGCAGGTAACTATTACTGTGCAGAATTATTAGGCAACTTAATAAAAACCAAATATATTCCCATCTCACTTGTTTATCTTCATCAGGTAAACCAATATAACTGCACAAAATTTAGAAATAAACATTTCTGACATGCAAAAACAAAACCCCAAAAAATTAGTGAACAATATAGCCACCCTTCTTTCTGATGACACTCAACAGCCTACCATCCATAGATTATGTCAGCTGCTTGATCTGTTTACGATCAACATTGCGTGCCCCAGCCACCACAGCCTCCCAGACACTTCTAAAAGGTGTACTGTTTTTCCTCGCTGTAAATCTCACATTTTAGGACCACAGGTTTTCTATGATCAGGTGAACAAGGGAGCCATGTCATTATTTTTTCATCTTTCAGACCTTTACTGGAGAGCCATGCTGTGGAGTAGTTGGATGCATGTGATGGAGCATTGTCCTGCGTGAAAATCATGTTTTTCTTGAACGATCCTGACTTCTTCCTGTACCACTGTTTGAAGAAGTTGTCTTACAGAAACTGGCAGTAGGTCTGGGAGTTGAGCTTCACTCCATCCTCAACTCGAAAAGGTCCCACAAGTTCATCTTTGATGATACCAGCCCATACCAGTACTCCACCTCCACCTTGCTGGCGTCTGAGTCGGAGTGGAGCTCTCTGCCCTTTACTGATCCAGCCTCTGGCCCATCAAGAGTCACTCTCATTTCATCAGTCCATAAAACCTTTGAAAAATCAATCTTAAGAGATTTCTTGGCCCAGTCTTGATGTTTTATCTTATGTTTCTTGTTCAAAGGTGGTCGTTTTTCAGCCTTCCTTACCTTGGCCATGTCCCTGAGTATGGCAAACCTTGTGCTTTTTGATACTTCAGTAACGTTGCAGCTCTGAAACATAGCCAAACTGGTGGCAAATGGCATCTTGGCAGCTTCACGCTTGATTTTCCTCAATTCATGGGCAGTTATTTTGCACCTTTTTTACCCAACGCTTCTTGCGACCCTGTTGGCTATTTGCCATGAAACGCTTGATTGTTCAGTGATCACACTTCAAAAGTTTGGCAATTTCAAGACTGCTGCATCCCTCTGCTAGACATCTCACAATTTTGGACTTTTCAGAGCCCGTCAAATCTCTCTTCTGACCCATTTTGCCAAAGGAAAGGAAGTTGCCTAATAATTAAGCACACCTTTTATAGGGTTTTGATATCATTACATGACACCCCTCCTCATTACAGAGATGCACATCACCTGATTTACTGGTAGTTGGCTCTCAAGCCTATACAGTTTGGAGTAGGACATGTATAAAACATGTCTAAAAAGTATCATGTGATCAAAATACTCATTTGCCTAATAATTCTGCACACAGTGTATGTTTCTGTCTGTCTGTCTGTCTCTCTCTTCCCGTGTGTGTGTGTGTGTGTGTGTGTGTGTGTGTGTGTGTGTGTGTCTGTCTCTATCCATGTGTGTCTCTGTTTCTATCCATGTCTGTCTGTCTCTCTGTCTATCTCTGTCTGTCTCTGTGTCTGTGACTCGCCTGCCCCAGGGCCTTAGGTGACTCTGTGTCGGGCCAGACTAGTCCTGGGTAGTCAGCGGTGGCGGGACCCGACTCCGTGACCCTGGCGGAGTCAATTAAATGACGGAATTGGGGTAGATGATGATGGGAGTTGTAGTTTATTGAAATTCGTGACGCCACCTGTGGTATTGTGCGGCTATGGCGCCGCAGCTGCTGGAAGGGTCCTCCGGGGCTGATGTTGTGGCAGCTGAGGTGTTTCTTGCTCCCCACAGGTGGAGCGGGTACCCCGGGGCAACCTTTGGAAAAGTCTATGGTGTTTACTGATGAGATGCGAGACAAAGCAGACGACACAGGACTTGCAGTCAAGATGTTTACTCACTGTTAGTTTCAACACTGCAGCTGAAAGGTTACCCACGGTATGCCAGGATCCGCCGTCATGGGCCTCCGCCGATCCCGAGTAGTTCAAGGGTCAGTACCGGTGCACCCTTCAATCTGTCCTTTCTGGCTGTCTCGCTAGCGCCGAACTGCACTAGGCTGTCCTGCGCCCCTGCCACCGAGCCTGTCCAAATGGTGGCTGACCTAGGTCTTTTATTGCTCCCCCTTGCAGGTGATCTGTGAAAGGTTGTGGCCTTGGGTGCCTGAAGCAATTTCCCGTGCCGTCGGTTTCGCTAAAAGTAATGTCTTCCTTCTGTCAGCCTATGGACCGCCTCGGTGTTGCAGCTTGACTCCTCCACCCGGTATTTCTAGTGGAACAAGTCCACGGGGCGTCCGCACATCCGTGGCACTCTGGAATACCTTCAGTCGGTGTCACCTGGGCCTAGCAAGACCCCAGGATCTTCACCAAAAATCTCCTTCTGACTAGGTCTTTCTCTCCGCTGTCCCTTTCCTGACAGCCTGCCTCACACTCCTCGACTCCCTCTCTCACATTCTGACCTAAACTGGAACCAACAGTTTTTTTTCTAACCACCTCAACGACTCCTCCCACACTCCCCCTTGCCAGGCTCCACCCCCTCAGGCCAGTGAATGGCACTTAAGGCCCCATAACCAGGTATACTGGTCGCTACTCTCAGCATTAATGGAGTGCCTGCCTTAAACCCTGACCCGGTGTGTGACCTACCAATTGCTGTGTGCAGGTTTTGTCTGTGAACCGGTAGATGATCCCCTTCTTACCCAGGATGGGATACCACACCTCTGGATGAGGTGCAGTACCTCTGTGGCGACGGAAGCCTCAGGGGCGCCACATCTGTCTCTCTGGCTCTCTCTATATCTGTCTGTCTTTCTGTGTCAGTTTCTCTATCTCTGTGTCTGTCAGTCTCTTTCCCCAGCTGTCTCTTTCCTTGGCTGTCTTTCACTGTCTGTTTCTTTCCTTGTCTGTCTGTCTCTTTCCCTGTCTGTCTGTCTGTGCCTGTCTCTTTCCCTGTTTGTATATGTCTGCCTCTGTCTCTTTGACTGTCTCTTTCTCTCTGTCTCTTTCCCTGTCTGTGCCTGTCTCTCTCTGTCTGCCTGCCTCTGTCTGCCTCTTTGATTGTCTGTCTGTCTCTCTCTCTGTCTCCTTCCCTGTCTGCCTCTTACTCTCTGTGCCTATGTCTGTCGCTTTCTGTCTTTATCCGTCTGCCCACCGACATCTTATTACCTCACACATAAGCTTCTTATACTATGAATGTCCTTTGTTCCAATAGCAACCAATCACAGCTCATATTAATAATCTGTAGTTCACAGCTCCATTGACTTTAATTGAGGCAGTTTTTTTGGAGAGTAACTAAAGTGCGGGGTTAAATTTTCTTATTAAAACATAGTCTATCACGCAAAATTTCGTGATTGTAAATGTGACAGTGCAGATTCCTTTAGCGGACATACATACACACACACACACACACACACACACACACACACACACACACACACACACACACACACACACACACAGCTTTATATATTAGATATCTTTTCATAGGACAACACTGAAGATATGACACTTTGATACAATGTAAAGTAGTAAGTGTACAGCTTGTATAACAGTATAAATGTGGTGTGCCTGATAAATAACTCAACACACAACCCATTAACGTCAAAACTGGTGGCAACAAAGTGAGTACACCCCTCAGTGTAAATGGCCAAATTGTGCCCAATTAGCCATTTTCCCTGCCTATTATCATGTCACTCATTAATATTACAAGGTATTAGGTATGAAAGGGGAGAAGGTGTTACATTTGGTGTTATAGTTCACACACTGTCTCATTCTAGTCACTGAAAGTTCAGCACCTCAAGACCAAGAATTATCTGTGTATTTGAAATCTGAAAAAAAAAATTTTGTTGCTCTACATAAAGATGGCCTAAGCTATAAGAAGATTGGCAATACTCTAAAACTGCGCTGCAGCACAGTGGCCAACATAATGACCCCAAAAACATCTTCAAGACCATCACTGCCTTGCTAAAGAAACTAAGGGTAAAGGTACTGGACAGGCCATTTTCTTGTTTAGAAATGAAGGACATTCAATGCGAGAAGTTGCCAAGAAACTGAAGATTTCATACAACGATGTGTACTGCTACCTTCAGAGGAGAGCACAATCAGGCTCTAAGCAGAGTAGAAAGAGAAGTGGGAGGCCCCGCTGCACAACTGAGAAACAAGACAAGTACATTACAGTTTCTAGTTTGAGAAATCGACACCTCACAGGTCCTCAACTGGCAGCTTCTATAAATAGTACCCGCAAAACGCTAGTGTCAACGTCTACAGTGAAGAGGCGACTCCGGGATGCTGGACTTCAAGGCAGAGTGGCAAAGAAAAAAACATCTGAGACTGGCTAATAAAAGGAAAAAATTAATATGGGCAAAAGAACAGACATTGGATGGTTGGAAAAAAGTGTTATGGAGTTTGTATGTTCTCCCCGTGTTTGCGTGGGTTTCCTCCGGGTACTCCGGTTTCCTCCAACACTCCAAAGACATACAGATAGGGACTCTAGATTGTGAGCCCCAATGGGGACAGTGTTGCCAATGTATGTAAAGCGCTGTGGAATTAATAGCGCTATATAAATGAATAAAATTATTATTATTATTATTATTATTATGGACAGACGAATCAAAGTTTGAGGTGTTTGGATCACACAGAAGAACATTTCTGAGGCGCAGAACTACTGAAAAGATGCTAGAAGAGTGCGCAATGCTATCTATCAAGCATGGTGGAGGTAATGTGATGGTCTGGGGTTGCTATGGTGCTGGTAAAGTGGGAGATTTGTACAAGGTAAAAGGGATTTTGAATAAGTAAGGCTATCACTCAATTTTGCACTGCCATGCTGTACCCTGTGGACAGCGCTTGATTGGAGCCAATGTCCTCTTACAACAGGACAATGACCCAAAGCACACCTCCAAATTATGCATGAACCTTTTAGGGAAGAAGCAGACAGCTCTTATTCTATCTGTAATAGAGTGGCCAGCCCAGTCACTAGATCTCAACCCTACTGAACTGTTGTGGGAGCAGCTTGACCATATGGTACGCAAAAAGTACCCATCAAGCCAATCCAACTTGTGGGAGGAGCTTCTGGAAGCATAGGGTGAAATATCTCCAGATTTCCTGAGCATATTAAAGGGGTGGTTCACCCATTTTTTTTATTTTCTCCATGAGTTCCACTTATACTTCCATTATAGCCATTTTCTTCATTGGCTTCTATTTCCAGTTCTGGCACTGAGCGGCACTATCCTGCACGCTCAGTGCCTGTCACATGACCCCCTGGTGTTGCTGCCGCTAGTATCCTCTTACGTCCCGTCAATTCTGGGCTCTCAAACTTGACGGGTACGTCAGAGGATCCTGGCGCCACTCAGATTGATTGGCAGGGCTGTGGGCGGTGACTACCGCACGTCACAGCCCAGCATCGAGGGGAGGATCCAGAGGATGGCCCAGTATAGAGCGGTGAACACAGCTTAGCGTTCGGCAGATGGTGAGGCACGGGGCGCCAGTGTGGAGTACAGGGGGGGTTCTTCAGCTGAAATCCCCCCTGTCACGTAAGTACTGATCTCACTCTCCACCCGCCCGCACTGCTGCGATGTCAGGAGAGCGGGTGGTGTCGGGCGGTGTGATAATGTGCGCGCCTCCCAGCAGCACTACAGAACACAGCAAGACACTGACAAAGCTGGTCCCATGCAGCACCGCATGTGTCAGAGCAGAGCATGTCACCGCTCTGCTCTGTCACCTATCCTGCTGCATGGGACCAACTGTCTCCACTCTGTCACCTGCACTACAAGTCACAGAGTGGAGCAAGTTGGTGACAGAGCACCTCTACCCCCCCTCTCTTCTTTCCCCCTCTCCCCCTTTCTCTCCCCCCTCACTCTCCCCCTTTTCTCTCCCCCCTCTCTTCTCTCCTCCCTCTTTTCTCCCACCCCACTCTTTTCTCCCACCCCACTCTTTTCTCCCCCTCCCCCTCTTTTCTGCCCCCATCTTATCCCTCTCTCCTCAACCCCCTCTTTTCCCGCCCTCTCTTTTCCCTCTCTCT
Source organism: Anomaloglossus baeobatrachus (assembly GCF_048569485.1). NCBI lineage: Eukaryota > Metazoa > Chordata > Amphibia > Anura > Aromobatidae > Anomaloglossus > Anomaloglossus baeobatrachus. The sequence continues at coordinate 628,267,720 of NC_134354.1, forward strand.
TTTCCCTCCCTCTCTCTTTTCCCTCTCTTTTCCCTCTCTTCCCTCCCTCTTTCTTTTCCATCTCTTTTCCCTCCCTCTCTCTCTTTTCCCTCCCTCTCTCTCTTTTCCCTCTCACTCTCTTTTTTCCCTCCTTCTCGAGCTCTTTTCCCTCTCGCGCTCTGTTTTCCCTCTCGCGCTCTGTTTTCCCTCTCGCGCTCTGTTTTCCCTCTCGCGCTCTGTTTTCCCTCTCGCGCTCTGTTTTCCCTCTCGCGCTCTGTTTTCCCTCTCGCGCTCTGTTTTCCCTCTCGCCCTCTCTTTTCCCTCTCGCCCTCTCTTTTTCCCTCTCGCCCTCTCTTTTTCCCTCTCGCCCTCTTTTCCCTCTCGCCCTCTCTTTTCCCTCTCGCCCTCTCTTTTCCCTCTCGCCCTCTCTTTTCCCTCTCGCCCTCTCTTTTCCCTCGCCCTCTCTTTTCCCTCGCCCTCTCTTTTCCCTCGCTCTCTCTTTTCCCTCGCTCTCTCCTGGCATGGTCGTACAGAAATCTCTCGATCGTGGAGGGGTGAGAGGGAGTAATAAACATGGAGTCCCTACTGTGTCTGTGTATTTATTTCTAATAAAGTATTTTTTTCTGTGTGATGTCTTTTTTTTTTTAATTAACCCTTTATTGGAGATTCTTAATGGCCAGGTCAAACTTGGCCTGACATTAAGAATCTCGGGCTTTATACCAGCTGGTAAAACATAGCTGGTATTAATCCCTTATTACCCAGCGTGCCACTTGCCACCAGGGCTACTGAAAGAATTGGAGACAGCGCCAGAAGATGGTGCTTCTATGAAAGCACCATTTTCTGGGGAGGCTGTGGACTGCAATTCGCAGCGGCGGACCCAGAAAGCTTGGGCCACCCTGCGCTGTGGACTCTAATCCCCAGCTGCCTAGTTGTACCTGGCTGAACACAAAAAAATGAGCAAAGCCCACGTAATTTTTTTTTTTTAAATTATTTCATGAAATTCATGAAATAATTTAAAAAAAAAAAAAAAAAAAGGGCTTCCCTATATTTTTGGTTCCCAGCTGGGGTACAAATAGGCAGCTGGGGATTGGGGGCAGCCTGTAGCTGCCTGCTGTACCTAGCTAGCGTACAAAAAATATGGCGAAGCCCACGTCATTTTTTAAAAAAAGTTTTTAGGCAACAACCTTTATAAAAAAAAAAAAGGCTTCCCTGGATTTTACATTGCCAGTGAAGGTAACACCAAGCAGTGGGGGTTAGCAGCCAGTATCTGCTTGGGTTACCCTTAGCAATAGAAAATGCAGCGGGAGCCCACACTTTTTTTTTTTTTTTTTTTACCCCTTTTTTTTTATTTCATATGAATTTTTTTAAAAAAAAAATCGACATGGGCTTCGCCCATCGAGCACCATAGCATTTTACTGCTCATTCATCCCTACTCCTGACCACAGCGCCAGCAGAACAAGTAATCAGATGACTCCAGTGTTGGCCGATTACTTGTTCTGTGTCCCCCTGCATCCATCGCAGCGTGTACGGGCTGTGAGGTCACCTGAGTTTAGTCCAGCACTGGAGTCAGCTGATCTGAACTCAGCTGAACTCCAGCCCGCACACGCTGCGATGGATGCAGGGGGACACAGAACAAGGTCTAAGTCACACGGTGAGAAAAACGGTGCGAGTGGAGTGCGATAAAACATCGCATTCCATTCGGACCAATATTAGCATGTGTGTCAGCGCACATGAGCAATTATTTTCTCAGCCCTAATTGGACCGAGAAAACAATCGCAGCATGCTGCAATTGTAATGCAAGACTCTTTCTCTTTTACCCATTCAAGTGTATGGGGTGAGAGAAAAATCGCACTGCACTTGCGGTACATCGGTGTACCGCAAGTGCAGAGCGAGAATCGCAATAACCAACTACGGAGGAGAGGGAGAGAAATCCCTCCCACCCCTCCTCAGTGCTGGCCCGCCCCCCGCAGCTGAGGTCTGCTCGCACAGTCAGACCTCAGTCGCAGGGACACACGCATGGCACTCAGCTCTGCTGTACTGAGCGTGAGCCGAGTGTAATGCGAGGGGATCGCAGTAATCCCCGTGTGTTTCCCCAGCCTAATCGGCTGACACTTCAGTCAGCTGATCTGAACTCCTGTACACACAGCCCGCACACGGTCACATGTGATCGGCAGCAGGCAGTGACTACATTCACAAGACCGTTCCGTTTTTGCGGGCCGCAAAAAACGGTCCTTTTTTTCACAGATGCATCCGTGTGCCTTCCGTTTTTTTTCCGGACCGCAAAAAACGGAAGCAGCGAGAAAGATAAATGAGTAGATCTAGAGATGGATAGATATAGAAACAGAGAGAGGGATGAATGAATGAATGGAGGGATGGATGGATGGATGGATAGATAGATGAGAAAGACATATATAATGTCCCACCTCCCTGCATATTCTAAGCTGGCACCCTTTTGTGACTTTCATGTGGCACTAAGGTGCTTAGCCTTGTATTTAGCCAAAAAATAAATAAATACTAAAAAAAATGACATGCGGTCCCCCTATCTTTTGCAGCCAGCTAGGGTAAAGCAAATGGCCGCAGCCTGCAAACCACAGCTGGCAGCTTCACCTTGGCTGGTAATCCAAAACAGAGGGCACTCCACGCTGTTATTTTAAATTAAATAAATAATTTAAAACAAAAAACACGTGGGCCCCCCCCAAATTGGATCACCAGCCAAGGTAAAGCGGACAGCTGTGGTCTGGTATTCTCAGACTGTGGAGGTCCACCGTTATTGGACACTCCCCAGCCTAAAAATAGCAGGCCGCAACCGCCACAGAAGTGGCGCATCCATTAGATGCGCCAATCCTGGTGCTTCGCCCCAACTCATCCCATTGCCCTGGTGCGGTGGCAAACGGGGTAATATATGGGGTTCATACCAGATGTGTAATGTCACCTGGCATCAAGCCCTGGGGTTAGTGATGTCAGGCGTGTATCAGATACCCGACATCACAAACCCAGTCAGTAATAAAAAAAAAAGACAACAAACACATTTTTATTTGAAAAAACACTCCCCAACACATTCCCTCTTTCACCAATTTATTAGAAAGAAAAACAAATCCAGGTCTGGTGTAATACAAGGGGGTCCCACGACGATCCATACCATAGTCAATGTCCCAGTCAATGAAGAACAGAATGTTCCCTATTGGCTGGGAGAGCCGTGCAGTGACCTGAGCTAACATCAATAGGTCAGCCCAGGTCACTGCAGGGCATGACGAATGCTGCTGTCAGGAGGTTAGCGAGGTACATTACCTGCAGTGATCGCTGAACTCCTGACAGCAGCGCTGTCACTGAGTTCAATGACCGCCGCCTTCACAAACCAAGTATTGCGAGCGGCCCGTGACGTCACCGCTAGTCACAGTCTCGGGTCGACAGCAAGAGGTGATGTGACAAGCGTCGGGCATAGAAGGCAGTGATGACCGCTGACGTCAGGAGTGCAGGACTTCATCACTGCAGGTAATGAACTTTCTAACCTCCTAACGGTAGCGCTTGTCATCCCTGCAGCTGCTGACACTGCTGTGCGGGCAGCCGCGGGGCTGGGGCTGGAGCGGAACATAGACTGCACGGGCATCCGACGGAAGTCACACGGAAGTGCTTCCGTGTTGCTTCCGGGAATTTTGCGGACCCATTGACTTGTATTGATTCACGGTTCGTTATTACGGAACAGAATAGGACATGTTCCATAATAACGGAGCAGACACACGGCATCCGATGTGTTTTTTTTGTAGGATCGGATGCACATGGAAGTGCTACCGTGTGCCATCCGATCCTATACAAAAGACATTGAAAAGATGGTCCTGTCCGTAGGTCCACAAAAAAAACAGGAACTGACCAGGACAGACGGAACGGTCATGTGAATGAGCCCACCTGCAGCTATTGCAGTGTGTGCGGGCTGTGAGATCAGGAGTCAGCTGACTCCAGTGCCGGACGATAAATTGTGTCCCGCTGCAGAAGGATCCGGTAAAATAACGGTTGCATGCGCTGCAAATTTAATCCACAGGATCCAGTAATATGCAGTTTGCGGTTGTTTGCCTACAGGCAAAAAAACGCTGATGTGAAAGTAGCCTTCAAAATGCATGCCACACGAATGATACGGGCGACACAGACTAGGCAAGAGGGGAAAAAAAGCAATCTCATGACCCCTTCCTTTTTTTTTTTCCCCAATTATTTTTTTCACATGTTGCACCGGCTAATAATCATAATTTCTGCACACACACACACTATGACCTATATGAGAACAAGCAGAAGATAGACGCTTACTTCCCCTCGTTGTGCAGAGATGGGAGCTTCCGCTGTCTCTGCTCTGATTGCTCTCAGTGCATCCACACAGGTAAGAGGCAGGGAGGAGACTTTGGGTGGAGAGGAGAGTGGGTATGTTAGACACAGTGGGTGTGTTAGATAAGTTAGATACAGCCCTAGAGCCACAAAGAATAGGAGTTGTAGGAACTGAATCCAAGAAGTCAGAAGAGAGATTAACCCCATCAGAGCTGGAGCCAGCAATGAGGATGTGCTGCTAGTGCACAATAAAAGGCAATAGTGCTGAAAAAACATAGTAGATGTGTGGAGAGGCACATATTAGCAAGATATATCAGGAAAAAAAAAATCAGTTTTGGTAACTGGACAACTTCTTTAACAGCTAGAATGCCAAAGGTCTGCAAAGCTGGAATTGCTGCAAAGGGAGCATTCTTCGACGAAAGCAAAGTTTGAAGGAAAAAAATTATTATTTCAAGTAAAAAACATTTCTAACCTAGTCAATGTCTGGACTATATTTACTATTCAAACAAGAAAGCCGCGGAGACACCATCACATGTTTCTCAACGCTGCCAGGAAACTAGCCAAGTCTTTCACCGGGAAGGAACAACCACAAGAATCCTTGAATCATCTTTCCACTCTACTCTCAAGATCACATCTCACAACCTGCCTGCTTGATCCACTCCCATCCTACCTCATCCCCAATCTCACCACAGTCTTCATCCCGACCCTAACTCATCTCTTCAACCTATCACTAACAACTGGTGTATTCCCTTCATGCTTTAAAACATGCCTCCATCACACCCATCCTCAAAAAGCCCTCCCTTGACCCTTCCTCTGTGTCGAACTATCGCCCTATATCACTTCTTCCTTATGCCTCAAAACTACTGGAACAGCATGTCCATCTTGAACTGTCCTCGTACCTCTCTTCCTGCTCCCTCTTTGACCGGTTACAATCTGGCTTACGACGCCATCATTCCACTGAAACTGCTCTAACCAAAGTCACTAACAACCTAATAACCGCAAAATCCAAGCGACACTACTCTGTCCTCCTCCTCCTCCTGGACCTGTCCTCTGCCTTTAACACAGTAGACCACTCCCTTCTACTACAAATTCTCTCGTCTCTTGGCATCGCAGACTTGGCCCTATCTTGGATCTCCTCGTACTTAACCAACCGAACTTTCAGCGTCTCCCACTCTCATACCACTTCCTCATCTCGCTCCCTGTCTATCGGAGTCCCCCAAGGTTCAGTTCTTGGACCCCTGCTGTTCTCCATTTACACCTTCGGCCTGGATCAGCTCCTAGAGTCTCACGGTTTTCAGTATCATCACTACGTTGATGATGCACAGATCTACCTCTCTGGACCTGACATCACCTCCCTACTAACCAGAATCCCACAATGTCTGTCTGCTTCTTCATCCTTTTTCTCTGCTCGATTCTTAAAATTGAACATGGACAAAACAGAATTCACTGTCTTTCCTCCTCCTCACTCAACCCCCCCACCTGACATATCCATCAATGTCAATGGCTGCTCACTTTCCCCAGTGCCACGTGCTCGCTGCCTGGGAGTAATCCTAGACTCTGATCTCTCTTTGAAGCCACACATCCAAGCCCTTTTCACCTCCTGCCGCCTCCAGCTCAAAAATATTTCCTGGATCCGTACATTCCTTTCCCAAGAAGCTGCAAAAACCCTAGTACATGCCCTTATTATCTCCTGCCTGGATTATTGCAACCTCCTGCTCTGTGGCCTCCCTTCTAAAAGTTATAATAGCAGGGACTAAAACTTAACTTTTAATATATAATAAATAAAATCGATATTAATTTTCATAAGTAGTGCAGTAAAAGATTAGTGCCAAATTGGCTACATATTAGAATGATCTCACCCAGATGTTTTCCAAGGGTAAGAAGACACACCGATCCAGAGTTGGTCACAGGCTGGAAGAACCGGGGTAAGGCGTTGGGAGATGAAGTACTAACCCCTGTCGTGCCCCGTGATTGTGCTTCTGCCCTGACAAGGGCAGCACCCAAATAAGCTGTCGGCCCCGCAACCATGCAAAAACAAACAAGAACGTCCTCCCGACACGTTTCCCTCTAAATGGCAAGAGTTCCTCAGGGGAGACCAAAAACAAATGATCAACCTGCAATGGCAGGGACCACAAGACTGATCAACCTGCAGTGGCAGGGATCAGAGAGGTAAAAAAACCTATGTGTCCAGGTAAACGGTGGTGCATGGACACTGCAGCCTCAAACCACTTTATACCCATTTGATAATCTTAGTTACCTTCAGCTGTGCAAAAGAAAATACCATGCACGACCTCCATTAGCACTCACAGTGTCAGGGTCTGAAGTCACTTCCGGTCACGTGACCCACATACTTCCGCGTTCCAGCCTGGAACGCATAGAAATCAATTGGATGAAGGAAAACAGCAGGCACCAACATGTGAGGTCATATCCGGTTCATTGGACCTCACAGTTCCTAGTTCCAAGCTGTTCCTCATCCAATTGTATTGCAGCAGGGGCGTGCCACTGCATGTCAGGTGACAGCCCCTGCTGATGCCCGATAAGCACCGCCCATACAACGTGGGGCAGTGAAGATATACAGGCGCACATATAACTTCCGGTTTCGCTAATAAACAGTTAATGTAGTTTATATAATCTACCGAGGTCCGGCATAAATAGCAAAAGGAAGCACATAAGGGGCTATGGAGGCAAATAGGGGACCAGAGCAAGAACAGGGATAATTAACCCTGTCAGGGCCCATAAAAGGGGGAAAGTTTATAAACAAATAACAATGGACCGCCTGCACAACGAAAGTGCATCCTAATAGGAGGGTGCACCAAACCCAGGCAATCCATTATCCCCAAAGTTGCTGACAGGTGATCTGAAGGGTACCAATATGAAAAGTAGGGGGAGGGGACAGTGACCGAACAATTTCACTGCAAAAACGGTCAACAAAATACAAAATACAAAAGGGGGGGATGGAAGGGAAGGAACATCACTGGACCCTTGTTGTCTTCTGAAATTTCTGGTCCAGTATGTTTTGATATGGGAATGATATTGATCCTTATCCTTATGTGCTTCCTTTTGCTATTTATGCCGGACCTCGGTAGATTATATAAACTACATTAACTGTTTATTAGCGAAACCGGAAGTTATATGTGCGCCTGTATATCTTCACTGCCCCACGTTGTATGGGCGGTGCTTATCGGGCATCAGCAGGGGCTGTCACCTGACATGCAGTGGCACGCCCCTGCTGCAATACAATTGGATGAGGAACAGCTTGGAACTAGGAACTGTGAGGTCCAATGAACCGGATATGACCTCACATGTTGGTGCCTGCTGTTTTCCTTCATCCAATTGATTTCTATGCATTCCAGGGTAGAACGCGGAAGTATGTGGGTCACGTGACCGGAAGTGACTTCAGACGCTGACACTGTGAGTACTAATGGAGGATCATGCATGGTATTTCCTTTTGCACAGCTGAAGGTAACTAAGATTATCAAATGGGTATAAAGTGGTTTGAGGCTGCAGTGTTCATGCACCACAGTTTACCTGGACACATAGGTTTTTTACCTCTCTGATCCCTGCCACTGCAGGTTGATCAGTCTTGTGGTCCCTGCCATTGCAGGTTGATCATTTGTTTTTGGTCTCCCCTGAGGAACTCTTGCCATTTAGAGGGAAACGCGTCGGGAGGACGTTCTTGTTTTTGCATGGTTGCGGGGCAGACAGCTTATTTGGGTGCTGCCCTTGTCAGGGCAGAAGCACAATCACGGGGCACGACAGGGGTTAGTACATCATCTCCCAACGCCTTACCCCGGTTATTCCAGCCTGTGACCAACTCTGGATCGGTGTGTCTTCTTACCCTTGGAAAACATCTGGGTGAGATCATTCTAATATGTAGCCAATTTGGCACTAATCTTTTACTGCACTATTTATGAAAATTAATATCGATTTTATTTATTATATATTAAAAGTTAAGTTTTAGTCCCTGCTATTATCTCTGTATATTGGACTATTGGGCACTATTTTTCTGTTGTCAGATTCTGCTATTATACTCCCTTCTAAGGGCGGCTTTGCACACTACGACATCGCAGGTGCGATGTCGGTAGGGGTAAAATCGAAAGTGACGCACATCCGGTGTCACTTGCGATGTCGTAGTGTGTAAATCCTAGATGATACGATGAACGAGCGCAAAAGCGTCGTTATCGTATCATCGGTGCAGGCTCTGACATTTCCATAATGCCGGTGCCACGACAGGTACGATATAGTTCCTCGTTCCTGCGGCAGCACACATCGCTGTGTGTGAAGCCGCAGGAACGAGGAACATCTCCTTACCTGCCGCCAGCGGCTATACAGAAGGAAGGAGGTGGGCGGGATGTTTACATCCTGCTCATCTCCGCCCCTCCGCCACCATTGGCCGCCTGCCATGTGTCGTCGCTGTGAAGGAGGCGGTTCGCCGGCCAGAGCTACGGTCGCAGGGCAGGTGAGTGCATGTGAAGCTGGCGTAGCGATAATTATCGCTACGCCAGCTATCACAAGATATCGTACCTGCGACAGGGACGGGGACTATCGTGTGCGACATCGCAGCATCGGCTTGCGATGTCGCAACGTGCAAAGCCCGCCTAACAGTCTCACACCCCTACAATCTATTCTAAACTATGCTGCCCGACTAATCCACCTGTCCCCCCGCTACTCCCCGACCTCTCCTTTCTGCCAATCCCTTCACATTGCCCAACGACTCCAGTTCAAAACCCTAACCATAACCTACAAAGCCATCCACAACCTGTCTCCTCCCTACATCTCTGACCTAGTCTCCTGGTACTTACCTGCACGTAACCTTCGATTCTCACAAGATCTCCTTCCCTACTCCCCTCTCATCTCCTCTTCCCACCATCGCATCCTAGATTTCTCCCGTGCCTCCCCCATACTCTGGAATGCTCTGCCTCAACACATCAGGCTCTCGCCTACCTTGACAAGCTTCAAAAGGAACCTGAAAACCCACCTCTTCCGACAAGCCTACAACCTGCCGTAACCCTCAGTCTGATACAGTGCCGCACAAATAAGCTCTACCCTCACCTACTGTATCCTCACCTATACCTTGTTTATGATTATTGTACTTGTCCCTATTATGTATACCCCTTTCACATGTAAAGTGCCATGGAATTGATGGCACTATAATAATTAATAATAATAATAATGAATATTGCTATGTGTACCTTGTATTGTGCAAATGGTCCGCAAACAATTAATGATTCTAATTTTTCGATATTTCACTCCCTGTTGAGCCTTACTCCTCAAGTACTCCATGTTTTTCACTTTTGCTGGTATTTTTTGTCAAAAAAGGTAGCAATTTTAGTGAAAGTGGTAGTCTGAGCTTGTTACCTGATTCATCAGAGAGGGAAGGGAGTGTGCTGAGGTCCTGTTAGCTTGGTGTCTGACCTATTCCTTTGCTTGGGCAAAGGGTAGGCGTGCCCCATTGGCTTGCGTTTTCTATCTACTGTCATTCTCCTGCAATAAACTCTTTATCTTTTATAGTTTAGAGTTCATTTCCATAAGTGTCTGGCCAATAGTGCACAGTAGTTACACTCCAGGAGAGGATGGGAAGAAATCACAACAGTGAGTGAATGAGCAACTTAATGATGATGAAAACCAGGGACGGGTCAAATGTCTCCTATGTTTGTTGAATATGGCCCCACTCCTGACACTACAGGATTTTTTTTTGCACAAATAAATTGCAAGCTTTGAATAATTCCAATGTGTAGTTAGTTCTTTTTGTTGTCACAGTCTTACTTTGGATACCACTCAGTTAAACTTGCATCTCCCTAGCACGCCGAATAGTTCCAAACTTCCTCTACTATGCGTAAATATGAGTCATTGTGGGGAGCATGGGTGGATGCTCCCAATTTGCCTTCTGATAAACGAAGGCCTTAAGCCTGCTTTACATGTTACGATTCTGCATACGATATCGTAGCGATCGTAACCGCCCCCATCGTATGTGCGGCACGTTCAATTTGTTGAATGTGCCGCACATACGAGTAACCCCCTGTCACACATACTTACCCGTCCATACGACCTCGATGTGGGCGGCGACCGTCCACTTCCTGGAGTGGGAGGGACGTTCGGCGTCATAGCGACGTCATGCGGCAGCCAGCCAATAGAAGCGGAGGGGCGGAGCTGAGCGGGACGTAAACATCCCGCCCACCTCCTTCCTTCCGCATTACCGGCCGGGAGCCGCAGGACGCAGGTAAGCTGTGTTCATCGTTCCCGGGGTGTCAAACACTGCGATGTGTGCTACCCCGGGCACGATGAACAATCTGACGTTCAATTCATGAGAAATGAACGACGTGCGTGCGATGAACGTTTTACCGTTCAATCGCAATCGCACGTAGCTGTTACACACTGCAATGTACCTTACGATGCCGGATGTGCGTCACTTACGACGTGACCCCGCCGACACATTGTAAGATACATTGCAGCGTGTAAAGCTGGCTTTAAAAAAGAAAAAGGAATAATTGAAATAAAAACCCTATAGCAATACCATCAATGACATTCAGGTGTAGGTTAGGTGTATTGATATTGTTCTACTCAAAGGCTAGAAACACCAATTCTTGTTGCTTTATTATGATTTTTTTATAACTGTGTACAAATACCATGAATGTCTTGAGCTAACAGTATCTGTAACCTTATTTGTCTCATATTGTTGCCTCTTCCTCTTTGAAAGAAGAAAGAGATAAACTCTATGTAAATTAGATTTGTTTAATAAAAATAATGGTAAGAAAAGAACTATAAAGCTCAGCACGAGTTCTGCTATAACACATGCAGCTATTAGTGGTATGTTCTGAATACAACACGGTAACAACTAAAATTACATTTAGAGGTAACAAAGCACTAAAACAAGCACATAGCTCAAGACAGCCAGACCTAAGAGCGTGGTTAGGAGTGCTGCTGTGAAAGCTGAAAGGCTGGTGAATTATATATTTCAGAATTTCAGAGGAGGCAGAAGGGAACGTGAGTAGCTAACTGCTATATAGAAATCAATGGGCTGGAGAGGAATAACTGGGATGCTAAGAGTTGAACCGTCTCCTGGAAAGTAACGTCTGTGAATTCTTGGCCAGGCACTATGAGCTGGGCTTCATAAAAACAAGCTCTACACTTTAAAAGATAAAACACTCTCATTGCAGGAGAATGACAGCAGATAGAAAAAGGAAGTAAATTGCAAACTTGCTTACATTCATGCTGACTAACAAATTAAAGCAGTTTAAGAACTTACGAATATGAGGGTTACACAGTCTGCTGCTAAAAGTCCTAAATCCCTTTGTCACTGCAAAGTACTGAATTCTTACAGCACGCTCTATTCGGATTCTACAATGAACCGGTGGTCACAAGATTTGTATACCTACAATCATGTACTAAGCAAATACAAGTGGATTGAGCGAGGTTTATCACGTCTAGTTGGAATGTGGCTGGAAGTATGAAAATCCTTAAGTCTTAAAGTTCAGGCGACAACCTCAGTGCTGACAATCTGGGTAATTATTTCAAGGAAAAAATGTATCACCTGATAGTAAACTTTCTGTCAGTCCCCAATCTCATTGCTTCCCCTTCCCTCCTGCACTTCATCAAGTTTACTTTCCGTCTTTGAACCAGTCACAAAGAAGTTACCAGGCTTCTCGCATCTTTTCACCCTACTACAGGCAACACTATTCTCTCTATAACCTTCTTCAATCTCACTCCCTGTCTGTCACTACCCATCTAACTAAAATATTTAACCTCTCTGTTCCATTATCTTTGCTTAAAATATGCCTTCATAAACCCATTATTTAAAAAAATATCTCTCAACATACTTGTGGTCATGTGACCGTCCGCTCTCACCGGCAACAGCAAAGACTGTGTACAGTGCACAAGCTGCAAGAATTGAGAAGTCTGTAGTCATATAATGTCTGCAAACACTTAGCAGACCAGCCAATCATTTTAGGCTATGTGTCCACATTGCTTTTTACCTGCTTTTTTGCTGCTTTTTCAGCTGCAGCGTTTAATGCCAAAGTGGATGTGTTCTGCTTTTCAAGCAAAGTCTATGGGAATTTGGGTTTCTTGTGCCCACTATGCAGTTCAAACTGCAGCCTTTTTGTGGCAGAACTTTGGACAAAAATTCAGCTTGCAAAACCCAAATGGCAAAAGTTGCAAAACCCAAATGGCAAAAACAATTGACAGCTGAGCTGTCACTGAGGTTACCCGCGGCCACCGCTGCATCCACCGCTGGATCCAGGTAACCTCAGTGACAGCTCAGCCGATCACGCGGCTCTCTTCATTTGCTGCGTGGAGGTGACAGGAGCGGCGGTTTCTTCTGCTGCTCCGGTCAGCTTCATGCACCAGAGCTGGAAGCGACGCTGGACCATCCTGGATTCCGCCGGACATGGAGGGCTTTTTGGGGCTGATTAAAGTGGTGAACCAGGGAATGTGTTTGTGTTTTTTATTTCTAATAAAGGATTTTTCAGTTGTGCGTGTTTATTTACTGTAATTTACAGATTAATCATGGAACGTATCTCGGGGAGACGCCTGACATGATTAATCTAGGACTTATTGGCAGCTATGGGCTGCCAATAACTCCTTATTACCCCGATTTGCCAACGCACCAGGGCAAATCGGGAAGAGCCGGGTACTGTCCCAGAACAGTCGCATCTAATGTATGCGGCCATTGTGGGCGGCTGCTGACTGATATTGTTAGGCTGGGGGGCTCCCCATAACGTGGAGCTCCCCATCCTGAGAATACCAGCCTTCAGCCGTATGGCTTTATCTAGCTGGTATTAAATTTGGGGGGAACCGCACGCCGGTTTTTTTAATTATTTATTTCTATACTCCATAGTGACACGCCCACCGGCTGCTGTGATTGGGTGCAGTGAGACACCTGTCACTCAGCGTGGGGGCGTGTCTCACTGCAACCAATCATAGGCGCCGGTGGGCGGGGAAAGCAGGGAATACGAGATTGTTTAATGAGCGGCCGGCTTTTTCAAATTAGAAAAAGCCGCTGGAGCAGTGTGAACGTCGTGCAGCGCCGGTGATCGGGGATCGGTGAGTATGAGAGAGGGGGGGACACTTCAGTCACTCGGGGGATTAGCGGTCACCGGTGAATCCTTCACAGGTGACCACTAATCAGTACACGGCACACAGACAGAGCCGCAGCATGACAATGAAGTCGGGTGAAGTTCACCCGAGTTCATTCTCATCGCGCTACTCTGTCTGCTGTCTGCCGACAGTTTTCACGGTGGTTTTCACGGATGTGTGTTTTAGGCCTGACAACGTCCCCAATGACTAGCTAGGTTGTTCTGCAGGTCCGGATCGCTGTTGCGTCGTTGGCCAGGTTTGCCTGTTTGACAGCTCACCAGAGACTTTGTAGCGATCCCGGCCAGGTTGGGATCGCTGGTGGGATCGCTAGAAAGTCTCAGTGTGTAAAGGGACCTTAAGTGTGAACCCAGCCTTAGGCAAAGAGAATGGTGAAAGATTTCACCAAGATACAAAATCAATGGAAGCCAGAAAGGAAGATGGGACGTACACATGATGGCAGACTATTGTTGAAATCTTGATTGTCCTAGCATGTAGCACTTTGTGTGTTGAATGACTGCAAAGTTTGTATCCTAAATCTATAAATATATCCAGAAAAAGGTCTAACCTTTGAGGTACCAAAATGTGTGTTCAGCAGTTTAATCTGCCCCAAAGCTGAAAATATAAATTCCTTCAGAAGTAAAACTGTCACAAAATCGTTTCAAAAGTTAGGACCAATGATATTTTGTATAAATTGCAGAAAGATGTCCAAAACTTATAATATACATCTCTGATTTTAAATCTATGTATTTATATTTTTTAAACCTGTGTGACTGTCTGTAGCTAACAGATGGAATGTGTATAATGTATGTAAAGGCTTCCCACAAAGTACAATGTGGTCTGTATTACCAGTATAAAAGTCTATTCAGGCCTGCCTGCCAGTCCCCTCTGTGCACTAGTTATTCCCCAGTAGTGAGAACAGAGGCTGTGTTTAATAAAGTCCAGCGATATTACATTGGTCATTACCACCACCTCCTATCGACTTCCTCTGTACATTCACGTCTCTATCTCCTCCCTTTTCTGCTCTACGAAGCCAGAACTGTTCATTGAAAGGGTGTAGGGTGAAAATAGAGGAAAAATAAGCAGATAGGAAGGTGAACTTAAATGTTTTGCCCCACCACGTGGCACAGAGCCCTTGTATGTGGCTTGTCCGGTCATTCTGTGTTGAGAATAGGGAGAGGGTGCCTTAAATACCTAGTGCCTCTTCCAGGTTAAGGCGCGTTGGCCCTTTAAGATCAGGTGCGCACACGCCCTAAGAGCGCTCCCAGGGGACTTGTGTGGCATGTGCAGTCACTGGGAGATGGCAGCAGGGAAGGCAAGTGTGTCAGTGTCCCCGTTGGAGAAGGAAGCAGAACACTACAGGAATACCGGTAATGGCGCTACAGTACCACCCCCTTATGCCCCCCTTTTCCAGGCCAGAAAGGAACTTTTCGAGAGAAGAGGGACATTGATATTCTCTCTGGGCTCCCATGACCTCTGCTCACGACCAAAACCCTCCCAAACTACTAAGGAGAGTTCTAACATTCACTTTTTTCATGTCAATTATGGTTTTTTTACATTAAAAATGTCATCTGCACTAACCATTGAAGGCAGGGTACCTGTCATGCGATGTTCAGCGTTACACACACCTGCGAGCATGGTGTTGTCGGAGTCTGTTCACACCACAGGGCCTGACAAGCAACCTCAGGCTTCTGTATTGTTCAGCCTGAGCCGGGCGTCGGCTGGTTCAGGTTCACTGGTCTCCAGCATTGCTGGAGTTAATTCCTGTAGACTGGTGAGCAGGACATAACAGTTCAGGTTGCTAATTGCAGCTGTCTCCTCCCTATTTAAAGCAGGCTTCCTTCCTGCATGTGCTGGTCGCTTCAGCTTTAATGATTCCCGCTCTTGGTGATTTTCCTCTTTATGGTGAACCATGTTGTGCTTCTGAGTGGTGTGAGCGTTCCCCTGTTATGTATTACCCCCCCCCCCTTTGCGTTGTTTCATAGTACACATATTGTCTCTTCTTTGTGTTTTGAGTGCTGTGTGTACAAGTTTCCATTCTCCCTTGTCTCTGTTATTTTGTGGCCTTTTGCCTGTATGTTTTCTGGCCTGCCCTGAAGATGTAGGAGAGGGGGAGCAAGATCAGAGCTTAGGACAGGAATTAGGGTCATGCTGGGGGCTCGGATCTAGTTATCATCAAATCTACCTCAGAGATACGGGACAGTGCAGGGACTCTAATCTGAGGGCCAGCCTAGGGTCACCTGTCCTATCATTACATACACATGGCATTATCATCAATCTACCTTTTTTTTTTTCTTTCCCTATGGATCCGGTCAATGGCGTTGCTATGCAGCTGCAGCCCTTTACTCTCCAGGTAGCAGTGCTAAGGGAGGCAGTTCAGCTCCAATCCCAGTCTCTTCCTGCAGTGCAGACTGGGTTGGTGGCCAGTGCTCCGGAACCCAAACTGACACTTACAGAGCAGTTTTCCAGCATTCGTCTCCTTCCAGGATGCCTGTAAGCTTTATTTTCGACTGCAAACTCATTCTTCTGGGAGTGAGGCCCAGCAGCTGAAAATTGTAGTTTCCTTACTTAGCGGTGATTGCCAAGCATGGACCTTCCCTTTACGCCCGATTGCCCTGTGTTCGGGTCAGTGGATGTGTTTGTGTTCACGCTTGGCCTCAATTATGACAACCCCAATAAGGTGTTGCTGGCTGAGGCCAAGATACGTTCACTTAAACAGGGGGATCGTCCAGCGGAGGATTACTGCGCTGAGTTCTGGCGCTGGGTTTTTGACACGCAGTAGATTGACCCTTCTTTCAAGAGTCAGTTTTTTAAGGGTGTTTCGGAGAGGGTCAATGAGGCCTTAGTAATGTATGAGACCCCTCTTTGAAGTCTGCAATGGCCTTAGTAGTCCGTATAGATCACTGGTTCCACCAGAGGCCAAATGATACCATGTCCATTTGGGATGGGGCAGCAGCCCCAGTGGTGCTCCCAGAGCCCTCGATCGAGCTCATGCAGCTTTGGGGGATGTCTCTGGTGTAAAGAGAGTCCCATACTCATAAATCTGAGATGTCTTGTTTTTTTTCTGTGGTAAAAAGGGGCATTTTATCAGCTCGTGTCCTCTTGTACCAAAGAAAGGTTGACCGGTGGAAAACTGCTAAGTTCAGTGGGATTGGGGGATTCCTACCTGGGCTTACGCATCTCCTCCATGATGGCAACTCAGTGTTTGTGGCCTGCCAAAGTGAACAATGGTAGATGAGAAACTGTGGAAAGAAAAGCGCAATAGGGTCTTACCCCAAAAAGGGAGGAAGATATGTAATAAAAACACACTCACCTATAATGGTTGTGCCAGTCACAACCACTATACAGGCATATATAAGATCCAGGTCCAGGCAGCAGTCCCAAGTGAACAATGGTAACAGAGAGAAGTTGTAGAAACGGGTATCTGCACCGCGCCAAAGATCACAAATCAGGATATCAGATTAATGTAGCTTTATTGCGTCATAGGTCTACGCGTTTCAGGAGCTCTGCCCCCTTCCTCAGGACCATAGAAAAGACAACATCAAATCTACCGTAGTAGACACATGTATACATTAAATAGACCAAGTGACATCATAATCCCGCCCAGTATAGAAAAAAACGGGCGGGAAAGGGTGCATCGTGATCAATATATGACGCAATATAATAAAAACACATTGAAAAAGAGAAACATGACACTCTGTTCAATAACGGTGACAAAATAAAGGAATGTAATAATTAAAAAGATATTTAAAAATTATTCCCCGTGTGTTTGTCTGTAAAAAACAAAAAAGCTA
The DNA here is from genome assembly GCF_048569485.1 of Anomaloglossus baeobatrachus. Taxonomy (NCBI): domain Eukaryota; kingdom Metazoa; phylum Chordata; class Amphibia; order Anura; family Aromobatidae; genus Anomaloglossus; species Anomaloglossus baeobatrachus. The sequence goes on from NC_134354.1 coordinate 628,284,876, forward strand.
ACGTATGTATACTCCAAGTCGTACACATCGGTAACTTCCAAGAACTTTTTCTCGTCTTTATTAAGGATTCCTGTTATCACTGCCCCTTCAATCAGGGTGTCATAATTCCAGATGGCATTGTGGTATACTTCAACATTCACCACCTCATAATGTAGAGTATTAGAAAGCATCCTGAGAGCTTCTTGGATATAGGCATTTTTGTCCTGTATCACAATGCCCCCCCCCCCCTTTGTCTGCATTCCTAATGACAATGTGGGGGTTACTTTTTAGCGCTAAAAGGGCTGTACTTTCCTCCTTCGTTATGTTAGTCCTGGAATGACCTTTCTTAGTTAGAAGTTTCTTGAAATCCCCTAATACTAGATCATTAAAAGTTTTGATATGATGTCCAATACTCTGTAGCAGATAGAAATTGGATTTTAACTTCAGATCTGTGTGCAAATAATCATCAGATGCTAAGGCATCCTTAGTATGGTTACCCTTATTTATCTGGAAGTGTCGGGTGAGGGTTATTTTCCTAATAAATCTCTGGAAATCAATATATAACTCGAAATCATCAGCCGGTTTAGTGGGGCAAAAGGAAAGACCTTTTCTCAGGATACTAATCTCATTTTTCGAAAGTTCATGGCTGGAGAGATTGAATATGCCTGTGGTACCACCCCTCAACGAATGCTTTTTTTTTTTAACTGGGTCAGGTGGCAGCAGCACCACCAGCAGTTACTAGAATATATATTTTTTATATATAAATATATATTTATAATTGTTAGTTATTATTATGGTCTACGTGTTTGTGGGGCTTGGGGGTAGAAAAAGTATTCTTTTCTCCCCTAATGCCTTAATTGTTAATGTTATACAAAATATCAGTGGGGGTCTATGTTTGCTTGAACATTTTCTTTCACTGTGTCCCCTCTTTCTCTTCTTTTTTCTGTAATTACCCCACGGGTTATTTAATTCCTTTCTTCCGTCTTTTACTTTGCCCGTTGTATATTTCTTCAGTGACCTTTATTAACTCCGGTGTCCAACACTACCCGTCTTTCCCATTCCGCTTTATTGTCTGTCATACCTTGGACTAGGCGGCAGGGGGACGCATGCGCACAATCTTTTTTCCCACGGGTTTGAACTTTGTTCACCTCTCTACTCTGACACTCGCTGCCTGCGCAGCCGTGGTGTGGTTTTTTCCCACGGTATTGAACTCCTTTGAACTCTCACTATATTGAGGGTCGGGAGCTGTCTCTGCACTGTTTATGATACCCACACTGGATTGAAGTCTTTCCTGTATACTAGCACCTACATATTATGTATATACATTCACATACTGATGTTTTCACCTTTTTGATCACTTCGGTCTGGGTGGATGGTGTTATATACTACTTTTATATACCACACTCTCATCATCTTGGATATTTGTGTAGTACATTGTATTTTCGGTACAGTATGATAGATTCTCATCTGTCATTGGTAGTTCTGATGTCGGTTCCTTTTCATGACTGATCATTACATCTTCTGTGGAGAAGCGGGCTGGAGCTTCCGCAATCTGTCTCCACACTCACTCACGGTTACAACGTATTTTCCTTCTGGAGTTCTAGACACCTTTTCAGATCTTGTAATTACCACTGGTGTATACCGATGTGTAGGACTTGGAGTATACATACGTTAGCTTTTTTGTTTTTTACAGACAAACACACGGGGAATAATTTTTAAATATCTTTTTAATTATTACATTCCATCATTTATTTTGTCACCGTTATTGAACAGAGTGTCATGTTTCTCTTTTTCACTGTGTTTTTATTATATTGCGTCATATATTGATCACGATGCACCCTTTCCCGCCCGTTTTTTCTATACTGGGCGGGATTATGACGTCACTTGGTCTATTTAATGTATACATGTGTCTACTACGGTAGATTTGATGTTGTATTTTCTATGGTCCTGAGGAAGGGGGCAGAGCTCCTGAAACGCGTAGACCTATGACGCAATAAAGCTACATTAATCTGATATCCTGATTTGTGATCTTTGGCGCGGTGCAGATACCCGTTTCTACAACTTCTCTCTGTTATCAGCCTTTGGGTTGCCGCTGCCTTGATCCAGTTCTACGTGCTAATATAGTAGTTGTGGCTTGCACAACTACAGTTGGTATTATTGCTCCCCAGTCCCTTGCCCTGTGCCTATAAGGGTAAAACCCTATTGCGCTTTCTTTTCCACAGCCTTCCAATTAAAGTGAACAATGGGGGACACAATGTGACCATTCAGGTCTTTCTGGATAGTGGTGCAGGGGCAAATATTGTGGATGAGCAATTTGCCCTCACTTCTGGGTTACAGGTGGAGGCGCTACCCAGTCCTATATGGATTGTGGCTATCAACTCATCTCCTCTGTCCCAGGGATTCTTTAGGGAGTGTGTCTGCGACTTGGAACTCGACATTGAGGTCCTTCATACTGAGTGACTCACCTGCCAGATATTCAAGGACCTACATGCACCGGTGGTGCTGAGGTTCCCGTGGCTCTCATTACACAACCCTGTAGTAGATTTGAAGATTCAGGATATTGTACAGTGGAGCTCATACTGTACATTAAAGCTCATTGCCTGGGTGCCTGTGTGGCTACAGTTAGTCCCTATATTCTGGAATCTTTGTCTGAGTTCAAGGATGTGTTCTCAGAGAAGGGTAGTGAGGAGTTACCACCGCAAATGCAGACTGTACATTTTGTCTGGTCCAGAGAGGCTGGCTCTCAAACAGTATATAGCTGAGAGTTTGGTCAATGGACACATTAAGCCTTCTTAAGCTCGTCAAAAAGAAAGATGGTGGATTACGACTGTGTCTGGATTTCTGGGAACTGAACCAATCTCAGGGGGCCTATAACCTCATCAAGGTCCGTGAAGGGTGAGTGGAAAACCACATTTAATATGCCAGAGGGTCACTGAGAATTTGGTAATGCTCTTTTGTCACACCCATGGGCCTGCGGTATTTCAACACTTTATTAATGATGTGTTTGCTCATTTGTCGGGTAGGTTCATGGTCATATACCTAGATGTCATTCTCATTTATTCCCAAGACCATAGCTCACATGAGAAACACATTAAACAGGTGTTACAGGCTTTACACCAAACCAGAGAAGTGTCTATTCACCATTCAGGAGTTGTATTTCCTGTGTTATATTATTTCCACATCTGGTTTCAGGTTGGATCCTTCTAAAGGCCACGTCTCACTAAGCAACATCGCTAGCAACATCACTGCTGAGGCACGACGTTTGTGACGTAGCAGCGATGTTGCTAGTGATGTTGCTGTGTGTGACATCCAGCAACAACCTGGCCCCTGCTGTGAGGTCGCTGATTGTTGCTGAATGTCCTGGACCATTTTTTAGTTGTTGCTCTCCCGCTGTGAAGCACAGATCGCTGTATGTGACAGCGACAGAGCAACAACTGAATGTGCAGTGAGCAGGGAGCCGGCTTCTGCGGATGCTGGTAGCCAATGTAAATATCGGGTAACCAAGAAGCCCTTTCCTTGGTTACCCGATATTTACCTTCGTTACCAGCGTCCGCCGCTCTCACGCTGTCAGTGCCGGCTCCCTGCACACATAGCCAGACTACACATCGGGCAATTAACCCGATGTGTACTCTGGCTAGGAGTGCAGGGAGCCAGCGCTAAGCGGTGTGCGCTGGTAACCAAGGTAAATATCGGGTTGGTTACCCGATATTTACCTTAGTTACCAAGCGCAGCATCGCTTCCACGCGTCGCTGCTGGCTGGTTGCTGGTGAGATCTGCCTGTGAGACAGCTCACCAGCAACCCGTGTAAGGATGCTCCAGTAATCCCTGCCAGGTCAGGTTGCTGGTGGGATCGCTGGAGCGTCGCTTAGTGTGACGATACCTTAACCTCTACAACATGGGCAAGACCAAAGAGTTTTCTAAGGATGTCAAAGACAAGATCATAGACCTGTACAAGGCTGGAATGGACTACAAAGACATAAGTAAGATGCTGGTTGAGAAGGAGACAACTGTTGGTGCAATAGTAAGAAAATGGAAGAAATACAAAATGAGTATCAATCGACATCGATCTGGGGTTCCATGCAAAATCTCACTTCTTGAGGTATCCAGGATGATGAGGAAGGTGAGAGATCAGCCTAAAACTACATGGGGGAACTTGTTAATGATCTCAAGGCAGCTGGGACCACTGTCGCCAAGAAAACCATTGGTGACACATTACACTGAAATGGATTAAAATCCTGCAGTGCCACAGTATATATAGTGCACTCTGTATATTTAAAGTGGGCTCTCCTCACAACAGTGCCACATATGTGGATGCTATCTGTGCTTTAGGGTACCTTCACACTTAGTGATGCAGCAGCGATCCGACCAGCGATCTGACCTGGTCAGGATCGCTGCTGCATCGCTACATGGTCGCTGGTGAGCTGTCAAACAGGCAGATCTCACCAGCGACCAGTGAACAGCCCCCAGCCAGCAGCGACGTGCAAGCGACGCTGCGCTTGCACGGAGCCGTGGTCTGGAAGCTGCAGAGACTGGTAACTAAGGTAAACATCGGGTATGGTTACCCGATGTTTACATTAGTTACCAGCGCACACCGCTTAGCTGTGTGTGCAGGGAGCAGGGAGCGCTGGCTTCTTGCTCTCCTAGCTACAGTACACATCGGGTTAATTAACCCGATGTGTAATGCAGCTACATGTGCAGAGAGCAGGGAGCCGCGCACACTGCTTAGCGCTGGCTCCTTGCTCTCCTAGCTGCTGTACACATCGGGTTAATTAACCCGATGTGTACAGCAGCTACATGTGCAGAGAGCCGGAGCCGGCAGCACAGGCAGCGTGAGAGCTGCAGAGGCTGGTAACTAAGGTAAATATCGGGTAACCACCTTGGTTACCCGATGTTTATCTTGGTTACAAGCTTACCTCATCTGTCAGACGCCGGCTCCTGCTGCCTGCTCGCTTCATTGGTCGCTCTCTCGCTGTCACACACAGCGATCTGTGTGTCACAGCGGGAGAGCGCCTTTGAAGAAAACGAACCAGGGCTGTGTGTAACGAGCAGCGATCTCGCAGCAGGGGCCAGATCGCTGCTCAGTGTCACACACAGCGAGATCGCTAATGAGGTCACTGCTGCGTCACAAAAAGCGTGACTCAGCAGCGATCTCGGCAGCGAGCTCGCTGTGTGTGAAGCACCCCTTAGGCACACTGTGGGTCTCAGAAGGGGGGCACTTAGATTAGGAGCACAGATTTTGCTGGATATCTTTTGTTTTTTTTGGGGGGAGGGGGCAGTGTTTTGAGAGCTTCTATGCCACTAGTGACGCCTATATTTCTGTTAGCTGATGGGGAACTTGTGTTTGTGGATTGAGTTGAATGCCACTTTGTGACAATTTTGGGACAGAGCATTTTGGATCAATTCACATTAATCTTGTGCTTTATGCAGAGCACCTACATCAAGGTTTCCATTTACATCTCCGAAATACGTGATTCAGGTGAAACCCAAAACAGATCTATTCACTAGTGTGGCAGCAGACTCCCAGCTGAAAACTCATGTCTATGCAGCATAAATTGACATGCTGCATTTAGGGAAGCCGCAATGCATGTGAAAGGAGGGGAGGGAGGGACAAACAAAAAAAAGAAACCTGCAGAGGGCATGAGATTTCTATAAATCCAGCTACTGGGCTTGGGCATGTGTGGCACCCTGCGGTTATGTAGCCACAGTAATATCTGGTTGTTGCAGTAAGGGATTTCCACATTGGAAGTACTCACATACAACACTTTCCACCCCAGGCCTGAAGGGGGAGCTCTACTTAACTGACGGCAGGCGTACTGGCTGATGTTAGTTAGGGTCTCCTGGAAATTCAAATGCTGGAGGCAGAGAGAGGCAGTTGAAACCGGTCAGCTCCAGTGCAGGACTGACAGAGGAAGCAACCTGAAAACGGTGCTGTGTTGGGCCAGTACCAGGGGAAAAGCCTAGCAGTGTGAGGGATCCTGAGCGAGGGTCGGAGGCAAGGCGAGACAGGAGGGGTGAAGCGACCAGTTCGGTACACCCTAGAAGAAGCAACCCGGACACCGGAGTCCGAGTCTGCTCCGGTTCAGTCAGGCCCAGCAAAAAAGTCTGGAACGCGAGGGGGACTTCAGTCTCCCATCACAGAAACACTTGTAGCACAGCCATCAACAGAGCCAGGGACCGCAGCAAAGTTAGTGGTGCCCAGCAGAACGATCCTTACGCCTGCTATACAAGTGAGGCCTCCAACACACATCTGTGCCGCTGGTATGTTTTTGCACGTACCGGCGGCACGGAGACACGTACACCAATGTTACCCTATGGTAAAAGGCACACACACGTAAAACCACACGGAACGTGTGTCCGTGTCGTTTGTACGTGTGTCCGTTTTTCTCCGGCATCACGCAGGCACGGACCCGCTAAAGTCAATGGGTCCGTGCCTGCACGTACGTGACACGTAGCATGTCCGTGTGCTACCCGTACTGTCCGTTTTTAATCCAAACATCACCTACACTTGTTACCAATCTGGCAGGTCAATTAAGGTCATTAATTCTGGCGCCAATACCTCATATCTTGCCTCAATTGATATCATGACTGCAGCTGGGCACCTTCCCTCTCTGCTCACAAAGTGAGCTCTCTGTACCCTACATTTTTGGAAATTGCTCCAAGGATAGACACAGAGAGGCTGATTGGGGCAGTAGAGAGGCATCCTGAGCTTTGGGACACCCGTGTTGATGGATACCACGACAGGTTGATGGTGGAGAGAGCCTGGATGTCTGTGGCTGAACAAGTCTACCCCAGGAATGGATGGTCTCAATGCACCTCAGGGAAAAAAACTAAATATGGCAAGTGCAGCCATTTTTGTGGATCCTCTAATTACTTAAATGTATTGAATCATATTGGTGATGGTTTTTGTTTTGTTTTTTTTAACCTTAACTGTTACGCATATATTACTGTTGCTGACTCATTTTGAGCAACACATGAGACCAACATACTGAAATGTATACTTGAGGGAAATTGTTATTTATTTGTTAATAATCATGGAAACATGACATGTCATGTAATATATGAACTTTTCCCTGATTTTTTAGGTGCTTTACCTAATGGCCTGGATGTACACATATCTGCATACATCTAAATCTTACTTGTGATGTGTAAACCCATGTCCACACTGCTAGGACATTCTATGTCAACTATAGTTGTTTATGTGTTTGTTCACAAGTATGGATAGAGGTTATGTATTTCCTTTGAGTTTAGTTTTGTCTTAGTGAAAAAATGGCATAGCATGTAGTGGTGAACAATATACTTGCCACATGTATTAATCTTAGCATTTTTACGCAAGAATAACCAATACATGTCTTAAGCTGGGTTTACACACTGCAACATCGCAAAGGACATCGCTGTAACGTCACCGGTTTTGTGACTTAACAGCGACCTCCCTAAAGCTGGGTTTACACACTGCAACATCGCAAAGGACATCGCTGTAACGTCACCGGTTTGGTGACGCAATAGCGACCTCCCTAAGTCTCTGCTAAGTCGCTGGTGAGCTGTCAAACAGGCAAACCTGGCCAACAACTCAACAGCGAACCGGACCTGCAGAGCGACCTAGCTGGTTGTTGGGGACGTTGATAAGCAGCCTTTTGAAAGGGAAGTTGCTAACAAAGTCTCTGCAAAGTCTTCACACACTGAAACTTCATGCTGCACTGCGGGAAACAAAGGACCTAGGAATGGTCCTGAACGATTTGTAACGATTACAACTTCACAGCAGGGGCCGGGTCGCTGATAAGTTTCACACACTGCAACATCGCAAACAACATCGCTATTGCGTCACAAAACCGGTGACGTTACAGCGATGTCGTTTGAGATGTTGCAGTGTGTAAACCCAGCTTAAGTCTCTGCTAAGTCGCTGGTGAGCTGTCAAACAGGCAAACCTGGCCAACAACTCAACAGCGATCCGGACCTGCAGAGCGACCTAGCTGGTTGTTGGGGACGTTGATAAGCAGCCTTTTGAAAGGGAAGTTGCTAACAAAGTCTCTGCAAAGTCTTTCACACACTGAAACTTTCCAGCGATGCATGCTGCACAGCGGGAAACAAAGGACCTAGGAATGGTCCTGAACGATTTGTAACGATTACAACTTCACAGCAGGGGCCGGGTCGCTGATAGGTTTCACACACTGCAACATCGCAAACAACATCGCTATTGCGTCACAAAACCGGTGACGTTACAGCGATGTCGTTTGAGATGTTGCAGTGTGTAAACCCAGCTTTACATTAGTTAATCTAATTCTTGCAAACATGGGTATGATGTGTTGTTTATATTTTAATACCGTAGTTATATTATGTGCATTTGTGTATATTCACATTTTATGTTAAATTATTTCATCAAGGATGATTTTTTTTTTTAAATTAAAAAAAAATGTATACATATTAATGTTGTAATTTGTATTGATGTTTCATTACAGTGGATTTGGTTAAACGGCGCTGGCGGTCAGCAAGAGATCAATTCCGCAGTGAATATAATTCGGTTGCAGCCTCTGCTGCTGCTTCAAAAAAGAAAAAAAATACATACACTATGATAGGATGAGTTACCTAATGCCAATTATGGATGTTCCAAAGTAAGTATTTTCAATGATTCATTATTGTTTATGTAAATTAAAAAATGAAGATAAAATAACCAGAATAATTAATTTTAACAGTACTGAAGATAACCTTGAGGACAGTGATGTGGCGCAATCCGCTGTGTTGTCTGCAACAGCCACATCAGCATCTGAGATGGAGCCTACATCATATCAGCAACCCACAAGCCAGAACAACACCCAGGCTGAAGCAGAAGACTCATCAGATCAGGGCTTGTGACAAGTCAATCCACTGCCCAAATCACAGGCCAGTCTACAGGGCTCCAAAGTGGCCCATCACCAGTTGTTGGCGATGGAAGCCCACAAACATGCAGGCACACAGCCTAGATCAACAACACATAACCTTCGGTCACTAGCACAAACATACCGTGGACGCAGACATAGGCGTCAAGAGGAATTGTGTTCCCTGCCAGAGATCATTGATACTAGAATACTACACATGATGAATTCACTTATCCCCGAGAGTGATGGAGAGAGATTTTGTCGCTCCCTCTCTTGCCAGATAGGCAGGACAGGTTGAGGGCGTCTATAATCACAATGATTTCTGCATGCCAACGTGAGCCAGAGCCCATATATGTTTTTGAAGTGATAGAGCAATGGCGAAGTAATCCTCGTGGGCCACACAACAACTACACTACACACTATGGAAACCCAAACTGAAGAAACCACATATAATTCACAACAAACAAATACTCTAGGGCAACAAACACAAAGACATTGGCCAACATCTTCTTTGATTAATGATCCTCAACCAAGGCCTTCAATTCTACCTCTACATTCTGGTGCTTTAGTTAACCAAATGTCTGGCCAACAGCCATCATTTTTTATTCAAGGGCAACAAGCACCTTTACAAACATCAATGCCCTATCAAAGTAATGTAACTAATGTTCATAGACTCCCCCAAATGCTAAATCAACCCCCATCATACCATATGCAACATAGTCAACAGCAGCAGTTCTTTCAAAGTCAGCCTTACCCAGCCAACTTCACGTACACACATGCACAGCCTGTTCCATTGCAACCATATTTACCACCGTCACAAGGTCAACAATCTATTCCAACAACAACTGAAATGTTTGTGCAGAGCACAACAACAATAACAGGTGGAAACACTATCCGGTCACTAACTACAACATCTAGCGTTGTTCAGCCTCCATATTTAGTATTTGACAATGCCATGGAGACTACACAGGAAAGCATCACTTGCCTAGAGGATTTAGTTGACACATAGTTTATCAACATACATTAACATCTACATTGGTAAAGGACTAGAATTTTACAGTTGTATTCTAACCCTCCATAAATGTTTAAGAATAATCCATCCAATTATGTTGATGAATCTTTTTTATACATTTATTGGAATTATATGTTAAATTGCTCTATCCCTTCAAAAATATAACCTGCATGGTATGACTTTGATTTTCTATTGACAGAATGTTCAGACCATCTCAAAACTTCCATGTGTTGTTTAAATTTATGCACGCACATAACCAACTACATTTCCATTCACACACCTTTCTAAAAATTGAAATCCTGGAAACATACAGTATCTGCATATGTTCAGGTCCCTTACTTGTGTTCCCATAGTGTCAAACAAATCATGTTTGCGTGACACTATGGCATAATACAGTATGGTGTGTTTTGTGGGATAATGTCTCATAAAATATTTTATGTAAAAAAATACTGTGTGTCTTGAAAAAGGTAACATGCACACATAGGCAAAAATACATTATCACAATTTTTTTATTGGTTTAAATTTCGGGTCAACTACGCAATTCAAAGTATGTTGTATGTACATTCCGGAAGTCAAAAATGTCACAAAAATATAACTTTATGACAGCAAACTTTAACATTAAAAAAAAAAAAAAAACAAAAAAAAACCCCATAACTATTTTGAAATAGAAAAAACTATCTATGCAAATTTTTCCTTTTTCATTACATATGTGTTTGTATTTTTTTTAAACATTTTGTAAAAGTCACAAAGTGATCATACACAATTGTTTTATTATGCACATTTAAACTAAAATAATCTTTAAACTGATTCCTAACTTGCAGACCAGATGGGGCCCAATTGGATCTTACTCTTCCATTACCAACTAATGGGGCATTAAGGTCTGGCAAGTCATCAAAATCTTCGTAATTGATTTCATTAAATCTACAGTAATTATGTAATATTACTGTAGCTTTAATGACAGCCTTGACAGTGGTTGGTTGAAGCTGGATGGTGGTTTGATAAATGCGCCATCTTGAAGCCATGATGAAAAAGACACGTTCTACATAGCAACGTGCTCTGCCCAAGGTGCTATTAAATTGACCTTTTGACCTGTCTAGGCCGCGTCTTGGATATGGATGCATCACATGGCGAGACAAGGCAAACCCCTGATCTGCAACCATGACAAATGGTGCATTAGGTCCCGTTGTACCAGGTAGAGGCCTTGGTGAAGGGAGATTTAGGTCTTAGGACATTAAACGCCGTGATAACCTTGAACAACGGAAAATTCGTGCATCAGAAGCTTTGCCATAAGCTCCAATATCAACAAAAATAAAACAGTAATTAGTGTCAACCAAAGCAAGAATAACCAAAGAAAAAAAACTTATGAAAATTAAAATCTAGTTGCAGAGTTAGGTGGTTTCTTCACTCTGTGCTTTCCATCAAAGGCACCAACACAATTAGGAAATGTTGTTTTCTCAAAAAATTCGTCTGAAATGCGTATCCAATCCTGTGATGTAGGCTGCTGCATGACATGGTGCTTTAGGATTTCCCATATCACAGTGCAGGTATGGAGTATTATTTTGCCAATTGTCGATCTCCCCAATAGGAATTCAAAATGTAGACTGCTGAAGGATTGTCTTGTTGAAAGGAATCTACAGTTTAAAAGGAAATAATTAGAGTATAAGAATTACGTATTTTGGCCAAGTTGTTTTTTTTTTTATATGTTAATGGCTATGTATGCATAGATACAGTATTGTCATTTTGTTTTGTGCATTAACCCCTTCCCGACCATGGACGGATATATCCGTCATGGAGCGTGTCCCGTAAAGCCCCACCCCCTGCCGCGGTCAGGCGGCGGCGGTCGGCACACATATCAGCTGTTTTCAACAGCTGACGTGTGCCTGCTAGCCGCGGGTGGAATCGCTTCCACCCGCGGCCATTAACCCCTTAAATCTCGCTGCCAAAGTCTGGCAGCAAGATCTAAATGCGCGCGGCCATGTTTTTTACTTACCGCCGCCCCCACCGGAAGTCACATGAGTGATCACGTGACTATCAGTGGTTGCCATCGTAGCACAGGGTCATGTGATGACGCCTGCAGCTATGAAGTTTCACTTTCGTTTTCCCTCGGCCGCGAGCAGAGAGAAACAGAAAGTGACTGAATCTGCTGTTTACAGCTGTATAGCTGTGATCAGCAGATAGATAAGAGCGATCGGATTGCTGATCGCTATAGCCCCCTAGGGGGACTAGTAAAATAAATAAAAAAAAAAGTATTAAAAAATAAAAAAAAATACAAAAAACCTAAAAGTTTAAAATCACCCCCTTTTCCCCCCATTGAAAATTAAAGGGTTAAAAAATAAATAAATATACACATATTTGGTATCGCCGCGTTCAGAAATGCCCGATCTATCAAAATATAAAATCAATTAATCTGATTGGTAAATGGCGTAGTGGCAAAAAAATTCCAAACGCCAAAATTACGTTTTTTGGTCGCCGCAAGTTTTACGCAAAATGCAATAACAGGCGATCAAAGCGTGGCATCTGCGCAAAAATGGTGCCATTAGAAACGACAGCTCGAGACGCAAAAAATAAGCCGTCACTGAGCCATAGATCCCAAAAAATAAGAACGCTACGTGTTTCGGAAGATGGCGCAAAACGTGCGCCACTTTTATTGGACAGACTTATGAATTTTTTTAACCCCTTAGATACAAGTAAACCTATATATATATATATATATATATATATATATATATATATATATATATATATATATATATATATATATATATATATATATATATATATATATATATATATATATATATAGTAACCCATGTTTGGTGTCTACAAACTCGCACCGACCTTAGGCCTCATACCCACACATCAGTTTTACCATATAGTGAACACCGTGAATAAAACATCCCAAAAATTATTGTGCCATCACACTTTTTTTGCAATGTTTCCGCATTTGGAATTTTTTTGCTGTTTTCCAGTACACTATATCAGGGGTCTCAAACTCAGCTGGGTGTATGGGCCGCACACAGAAAAAAAATAATTTGAGGGGCCGCATTCTTTTCAGGACAAAGTGACATTGGTAGTGGTACCATATATATATATATATATATATATATATATATATATATATATATATATATATATATATAACGCACACATTTTTTTTGTAAGTAATACAGTTTTATTTACAATAAGCACTGCATAGTAATTTTGGCCAACATCTTGTAGTAATGTGCCCCATTCTGTAAAAATGTGCGCATCCTTGCCCCCTTGTAGCAATGTGCCCCCATGCAGGTCCCCTTCTTATAATAATGTGCCCCCATGCAGGTCCCCTTCTTATAATAATGTGCCCCCATGCAGGTCCTCTTCTTATAATAAAGTGCCCCCATGCAGGTCCCCTTCCTATAGTAATGTGCTTCATGCAGGTCCCTTTCTTGTATTAATGTGCCCCATGCATGTCTTCTTGTAGTAATCACACACACACACACACACACACACACACACACACACAAACCCTGTGCAGCCTCAGCTAACAGACACACACACACACACACACCATGTGCAGCCTCAGCTAACACACACACACACACACACACACACACACAAACAAACCCTAACCCTGTGCAGCCTCAGCTAACACACACACACACACACACACACACAAACAAACCCTAATCCTGTGCAGCCTCAGCTAACACACACACACACACACACACCCTGTGCAGCCTCAGCTAACACACACACACACACACCCTGTGCAGCCTCAGCTAACACATACACACACACACACCCCCTGTGCAGCCTCAGCTAACAGACACACACACACACACACACACACCCTGTACATCCTCAGCTAACAGACACACACACACACACACACACACACACACAAACCCTGTGCAGCCTCAGCTAACACACACACACACACACACACACACACCCTGTGCAGCCTCAGCTAACAGACACACACACACACACACACACCCTGTGCAGCCTCAGCTAACACACACCCTGTGCAGCCTCAGCTAACACACACACACACCCTGTGCAGCCTCAGCTAACACACACACACACACCCTGTGCAGCCTCAGCTAACACACACACACACCCTGTGCAGCCTCAGCTAACACACACACACACACACACCCTGTGCAGCCTCAGCTAACACACACACACACACCCTGTGCAGCCTCAGCTAACACACACACACACCCTGTGCAGCCTCAGCTAACACACACACACACACACCCTGTGCAGCCTCAGCTAACACACACACACACACACCCTGTGCAGCCTCAGCTAACACACACACACCCTGTGCAGCCTCAGCTAACACATACACACACACACACACACACACACAAACCCTGTGTAGCCTCAGCTAACAGACACACACACACACACACCCTGTGCAGCCTCAGCTAACACACACACACACACACACCCTGTGCAGCCTCAGCTAACACACACACACACACCCTGTGCAGCCTCAGCTAACACATACACACACACACACACACACACAAACCCTGTGTAGCCTCAGCTAACAGACACACACACACACACACCCTGTGCAGCCTCAGCTAACACACACACACACCCTGTGCAGCCTCAGCTAACACACACACACATACCC